>NW_009733343.1:10000-30015 GCF_000703405.1 Apaloderma vittatum
CCTGTTTGTATGGGAATAGGTTTCTGAGTCTTTTCCAAGTTTGAGCTTGGTATCGCTGTCATTTTGGTTTGTACATACAGAAACCGAGACATTTATTTTTAGTACTGAAAGCTTCCAAGCCAAGGCAGAATGGAAAGCAATTGGAGTGAAAGATAAAAGATTAATGTGATTCCATTCACAGTTTACTGGAAACCTGAGAGAGGGAAGGGAGGCTGCCACCAGATTATCAAGAGTTTTCTCCTCCACTCCACAGTAGCATTTTCCGATTCTTTCCTTGATTGAGGTCGACAAATGGGTTGTATTTGCAATCATGTTTTGGTTAACCAGGAGGAAATTAGAAGTACCTTGATTATTGAACAGAGCAGTCAGCATTCTACAGTAGGAAAGCATTACACATCTGTCTTTCTGATATAATTTATGTTTATTGAATAATAAAAAGATAACCCTTCGGTCACCATGTGTAGTGTATTTGGGAGTTGAGTAAGCAGTTATTTGTCACAGCACTCATAGTGTCTATTAACTGGAATTGATTCACTATTACTGCAACTTCTCCCTGATCTGCCCTGTAAAGGAATTGTTTGTTTTAGACTTAGAGCATCAATATGATTTTTAGTGAAGTGTTTCAAAGTAACGATCGATAGGTCTTTACAAAGGGTTTAACTCTCTTCATTGGATTTTACTAGCCATGATGGACTTGCATCCATCTCACCAATGGTTGAGTGAGGCTGAGTGTGACTCTCTGCGCTCTGAATTTTAGCCACTGAGATGGAATGAACATAAGCAAAGGCTCAGTATGTGTTTACTGTCGATTTTTCTTAGTGCTTAGTCCACTGTCTGGGACCTTATTGGAGGAGACTTAATGACACCAGGTATCCCTCTCCTCTCTTTCTAGAAAAGGCTCCCCAGGCTGGCCACCACGTGGAACAGGTTCTAAGAAATGGGGCTTCCTTCAGTAGAGTAAAACTAACTTTATAATTTCCTCTGTACGTAGAATACAGGAATGTAAGGGCTCTATTATCACAATAATTTGGCTGCTTAGGCTTATAAATGGCAGTATTGTAAAGATCATGTTACAGGAAGTGTGCCCAGAGGTAAATGTGGTCATGGTTATGATTGCCACCAAGTGTGTAATGTTTACCTAGGTGATTGAATCACTCATCTAATAACAAGATGTTGCTCTCTTTGGAAGATTACAGAAAGCGCTGTCTTTGAAGGTACTCTGTTGGAACTGATCTATTGCCCCAGTCAAAGCCGTTATGAATTTTGGCAACACTTGGAGAACATGTTTGTGCTGCTGCGCTATAGAGATACACTTGCAGCTATGTGTATCTGATCTGGCCTTAAACTCACTACAAAGGGTACTCTGTTGGAACTGATCTATTGCCCCAGTCAAAGCCATTATGAATTTTGGCAACACTTGGAGAACGTGTTTGTGCTGCTGCGCTATGTGTATCTGATCTGGCCTTAAACTCACTACAAAGTGTGTAGCCTTGGTGTACTAGTAGCAATGTTAGGAGATTCTGTAGCCAAGAGTTTAAAATCTTTGGCAAATCTGTGCGGTCTGTGGAGAAGGCTGCCACACCTGTATTGCTAATAGTGCCTGAGGAAGCTGCTTTGAGAGGGTGCGAGCAAATGTGCCCTCCTTTGGATGCCTTGGACTGACAGAAGGATGCTGTTTAGCTTTGTAGGATTTATTTCTTCTGAGACTGTTTTAATAACAAATTGTGAATCAGGAGAGGACTTGTGTCAAATCGCTGGTCTTGAAAGGATCAATGTTCATCTTCTTTTAACAGTAGTTTTAGAGAGCCATTTTAAATCTGATTAAGTTTTTAAGTTCAATTTAAATTTTTGGTGGAAAAGCATACCACTAGTCTCTAATTAGAGACATTACGAGAAGCAGAAGTGCAGGTAGACTAAGTAAGGATCAGAGTAAGCTCTAAAACCCACCAGTTCTCATGAAATTTTAATACAGTTAATACCTTATACTACAATAACTTGGAACAACAAGTTGTTGAAATATCAACGCGGGTTAAATCTATGTTATTGTACAGAAATTTGTCTCATCTCCTAGAAAGCTCATTATGAGTTAACAAGGACTGGCCTTGAATACTTTATGCTGATTGCTGTATGCAGAACTATGAGTGCTTACAGGCTTAAGCACCTTGCATCCTTCAGGTGAAGCAAAGATAAAATCTGAAGCTGAAGAGACCTCATTTTCACTGGGGACGGTTCTTTTCACAAGGATAATTTTGTTTGACATTCGCAACCTAAAAATAATGTGGTTATCAGAAATATTTTCTTAGAAGTCACTAGTAATACAGAAATCCATGGTCCAATGCTGATTTTAGAATGTGAAAATTGCTTTCTTTAAACCTTTTTTTAAAAAAAACTAAAGCGGATTAATCTAATTCAGAGTTGAATGAGCGTATAAAAGAACAAAATATGGAATGTTTTTATGATAACTACGAAATCTTATCCTAAAGTTTCTTAGTCTTTGCTGTAAACTTGCTTTCAGCTTTAAAAAAGCTTAAAATAAATTTTACCATGTTTGGGAAACTAAAATATTTTGATGCAGTTATCTTTTTTTGCTTGATATTGTCTTCCCTAATCCACATTCCGGAAGATTATTGAATAAGAAAACTATGGGGTTTGGAGGTGACAAAGGCCACACACAAAAAACTCTGTCTTACATTTTCCTCTGTATGCTTTTCCTTAGCATGGTGGGAATGGGTCTTGTTGGTGTCTGTTTTCTCCTACCCTTAGATGTTAAAAGAATTATTTTCACTTTAATGTGGTTTAAAGTGGTTAAAATTGTCAAAAAAATCTTCTCAGTAATGTTTAGTCACTGCTCTATTTATTGGTAAAATAGTCTTAGGAAAATTAAATAAGGTGTTCCTCAGCAGAAGTGATTCCAGGTATTCAAAATCACATCATATAGAAACTTTGTACTTAGAAGGTTATTTAAAAAACTTATATTCAACTTAAGCAGCTCTTTAGTTCTTGTTGTTACTGAGTATTTGGTGCAGCTAGAGAAAAATGGGTGAATGCGTAAGCTTTCAAGGATGGAACAGATCAAGTGGGTGGTTCTGACCTTTCAGCTTGGTTCCTGGAAATAAGTTTTATACATGAAAAGAACTCTCAGAATAATGAATCTAAGCAGCACTACTGGGCTCCTCTGGCTTTATGTCTTAATTCACTTGCTTAGAGATGGGGAAGGCAACCTTCCAGCTGAATGAGACTTCTAGACAATTGCTCATTTTTCTTCTGCACTGGCCAAGAGGAGTTTAAATGGTACCAGAGATAACGCAACAGGTTGTCTATAAGATATCCTAAGAAACACTGGGGCCAGTTCTAGCAGCCTCTGCCGTGTTAGAGTTGACATTTTTTTGCTGCTCTGGGCTCATGAAACCTGTACTTCTGCAAGTTTGTTTAAGAGAAACAGTTCTCAGAGCCAGTAAAGTTTTGGATCGTCTGAGATTAAAAAGACATGTTACTGTATTTTAAGTTAGAGTGTTTCTATCTGCAGGAAGAAATCACAAAGTAGCATTACATTAGACATGGCTTCATAAAAGAGTTGTATATTTGCTTTGCTGTGTCTTGTACAGAAGACAAGCTCTTAGGCACTGCAGTCTGTTTTCTACAGAGTTCCAATATTTCCTTCAGTGGATGTATGCAAGTTGATTTTTTTTTTTCCATCCCCAGACATTAAGGAAGTAACTGCCTTGTATGCCTGCCTTGAGAGATAGTATGATTTGAGTGCAGAACACTATTCCAATGTGTAGTCAGATAACAAAGCTGTGCTCCAAACCACGTGTTAGCCCATGTGGAGGATCCAATGTCTAGGTCTCTGTAAAGAGTCCTTGAAGCTTATCCGTCAGGTTGGCTAGATTTGTCTTCAGATTATCTTTCGTTATAAGGCATCTGCTGATAGATACACTTTACTCCTACTTTTTACTGAGCATTAGTTACTCTGTGACTTTCATTTTTATGAACTTACTGAGGTTTTGCACGTTGAACCAGGTGAATTGGCAACTGTGCCTGTGCTGTGCGTTCTGTGATGGCATACTGTTCTAAAGGGCCTTTTACTGCTGAAGATGAACCTCCCCTTCCTATTTCCATGCCACGCATCGTCTCTTCAGTCTGCCTGCTGCTGCAGCATCCTGTAACAGGGGGAAAATAAAAGCTATGTAGTCCTAAAACTGCTAATGCAGCTCAATGACAGTCCTGTTCATGTTCTTTCATCTGAAGAGTTTCATCTATACAGGTCTCTTCAGCCTAGTAGTTTCTGTTAGGCTTTGAATCCACAAATGTATGAGAGAAGAAAATTTCTGACATTTTCCAAAGGTACATCAGGTTTCTACCTGAGAATTAAGGCTCTGCAGAATTTGACAAGTAGATGTTTTCCTTTTCTCCTGAACAAACACATTATCTTTATATGCCACATCTGCAAGAGACGCATGAAGACTCCATGACTATCCGTAAAGATCTCCAGATAGAAATGTTTATGCAGTGACTGAAGTTCCATCTGAAAATTAACATCTCAGTCAGAATTGCAGCAGATACTCCAAATGCCTTGCATCTTTCTCTTCAACCTCCTATGGAACAGTACAAACAAAAGGTTTATGTTTGAAGATTGGTTTGTTTTAAGGTTTACGTTTGAAGATTGGTTTGTTTTTTCTACTGTACCAGAAAGTAGTCCCTGTCTTGTCTTTTTCCTTTCTGTATTGGTAGCTGCACTTTGAATGTGGAAACCAAGAAAGTACAACTCATAACTGGATTTCTTTAATTAATACACCCACTTGACAACAATATCATCCCAGAGATCTATTTTACTGGCGTATTTCTTGTGTTCTTTTTTCCTTTTTCACTTGTCACATCCTGTCTTTGAAGATTATAGGTATGCACATATTGAGAGCATTTTTTGTAATAATATGCTTTCCTAATGAAAATATGGCCAGCAGAGCAATATAGTTTCTTTTCCCCTCGTTTGATGGAAGTTCCTGTATTAATGCCTTCAGCTTGGATTATATATATTTTTAATATCTCTTCAAAGATATTTGCATTAGCAACACTTAATTTTTGCACTCTGCCATGAATGTGAAGTATTTAGTATTGTGCATATTTTACAGTTGATATGTCTTCCTTATTGTTTAAATTTCTTGAAGTTACTGGATTTGGAAGAATTATCTGAAAGGACGAAATAGGAGGTGGAGTCAAGTGGAAGTGTATCCTCATCAACTCTGCAGTCAGTCCCCATTCCTTTGAGTGCGAGGCAACCCAGCTGTGAGGATTGCTGGCCATGCTCTCATCAGAGAGAGAAGGGAAGGGGGAGGAGGGGGGGGTGGGAAAGAGAGAGAAAATTAGCAAGACAAAATTCCTCTCTGTCAATCCTGTCTTTACACAAATTCAGACTTCTGAGTTCCCATACGTGAGAGTGTAACTTAATTTCCAAATTACATGATGAAAGCACATCTGTCCCAAAATTAATACCTCTTGAGAATATCATAATTGTATATACTGAAAATAATTAGTATCTGTAATTTGCAAGTCATAAATGTCTAATTTTTAGCGAAGTTGTTTGTTTCCATTTAAGATAAATTCCCAATTTAATATCCAAAGCAACATTCGACTATACTACAAAGGGGCCAGACTTGTTTAAAAACAGAGAACCCTCCACCCCCAAAATACAAAGACACAAAATGACATATGCTGAATTCTGCTGCAGAATATAATGTTAAATTTCTGCAGAACTTTGTAATTACTGTAGTAATTTTTATTGGTTAATACTTTTTTTTTCATACTGGATGATCTTGCAGTAGAGTGAGGAGATACCAACTACTCATTGGACACCTATCAAGCACGAAGATTGAATGTGCAGTTTGAAAGAATTTATCTTTTTATGTATGTATGTGTGTATGTGTAAGAATAATGACAGCAAGATTAATACAGCTATTTCAAATCACTAGATTGTCTTCCAGTTGTTCATGCAGTGTTGGTGATGCTTTTCCACACTATTCTTTAGTATTTGCTTGTGGGTTTTATGCTTGTTTGAAGGAAGCAATTAATCAAATTTTCCTTCCCTCCTACTGCTTTCTGCCTCTCTTTCTCTTTCTGTGTTAATGGATCAACATTTATGCTGTCTTGTTCCTTTAATGAGGCATCTTTTGGGGATCACCTTGTTTAGGTTTTTTTGTTATTTTTTTAACCCAATCAGTGAAGTAGCAGTAACGGAGTAAATTGAATTGTGATACAGTCTTTGAGAGAGTTTCCTGGCTGATTAAACATAAGCTAGTTTTAGGATTGAACACCTCTGCTCCCTCCAACCCCTGAAGGAGGAGACTGAAATATGTTGTAGGGAATTCATAATTAAAATTCTGTATGATCTGACTTGTCCTTGGAGACTTCCCAACAAGAGTGAGTCACGCATCTTAAGGACTTAGAATTAACAAAATAAGCCTACGTTATCTGCCAAGAAGAGTCAGGAATTACTCCACAGTTTTATTTTCAACATTTTCTGCTGAGTCCGTTTATGAAGGGCTTCATAAGGCTAGTGGCAAGATGCCACTCAGCAATCGCGTATCATTCAGAAAAAAAGCCTGAGGTGCAGATATCTATTTGAGGAGCATCAGAGATTGTAGTGAACATAAGGAAAATGAGCTAGGAGCAGTTACAAGCTTTCATAATGAGAAATACGTATAGTTTCTATCTAAATTAAACGGGTGCTTTTCTAGATGCAGATCAGCATGAAAAGCCAGCATCATAAACCAAGGCTTAGTTGGTGTGATTACAGGCCGGTTCTTTTTCCAGATAAAAGGCATCTAAACAGAACTTCTTCCCTCCCCTTCACTTCCATCCTAATTACAGGTAGCTCCTTGGCTACAATTTTTTTTTCATTTTCTTTTTATCCTCTAGTGGTGAGACTCTGAATTTTCTGGAATGGATCAAATGTGATGCAGCACTAGGAGGCTGTTAAAAACTCTGTTTCAGTAGGAGACATCTTCAGAATCAAAAACAGAGGCAGCATGACATCCTTAAATAGGTTAGTGAAATAAAGTGCAGAATGCACCTCACCCACTGTCTGTGGTGATTAATTCTAGCAGACTTCATTAGTTCGTTTTAGGATGTACCAACTGTGTCTGAGTAGTGATATTAATAAAGGAGGTTTGCTTTTTATGTCTCCTAAGTGTTTTGGAACTCTTTGGGCATCTGTCTTTGGAATTGTTATGTTGGAGTGTTGCCCTGTTTACAGAAGGTGATGGGAGTAGACATTTGGAAAACATCATTTCTAGTGGTTACAAATGTGATAAACTTTAAAGTCTGCCCCCTGTTTTGCCCCTCTCTTAAAGGCTACCTGCCAAAAACTAAGGAATGGGAAATCTGCCAGTGTACAAAGCAAAAATCTAGTCTTGATGCTGGAAGCATTAAGGGTAAATATCCATCTGTCTTCAGGCAGTTCCCATAAATTTTGGCATTTAGAAAATTTAGAAGTTGTCCTATGAGATAGTTTCAGTTGCTGGTATTAATCTTCAGTGATCTCCACCAGTGGTCTGAATGAAAATAGATACCACCTGGAATAATCCATACCATCAGATAATCCTTATTTAATATAACATCCTTCCTCGCCAGAGAAAATAAAATTCTCACCATTCACTTCCACTCAGATCTCTGGAATGGAAGCCAACCTGGCCCTGCCTCTGTGTTTCCTAATTCAGTGTGCAAAGAGGTTGGCATTCAGTGCTGAAGGAGCAGAGAAACTTTATGAGCACCAAAAGTACTAAGACTGAAATCACATTGGAGTAGAGGTTTGTTTTCTACTGGTACTAAGCTTTTTCAGCTTCTGTTAGCATTGACCTTGTGAAAAGAGCACTGAACACAAGAATACAGTGGGTGAGAGACGGTTTGAAGAGGGACAGAATTATTCCAGGAGCAGGGAATTTTGGGCAAAGAGATGACAGTTTTGGTTCTCTCCAGTGAAGAGATGAGGACCAACAAGAAGTGTCACCCCTTCCACCCCCTTGGTAGGGCAGTGGACAAATGAGCCTGGGAACTCTGGAAGGTGATGCCTTTTTAATCTCGTCTTGTTGCTTTAGTTGTACATTTAATACCTTCAGTTAGTCGAGAGAGCTGTTAAAAGTCCAGTTAAAATGGCTGAGATGCAAATTAAGATTTCCTAGTTTAGGAAAGAAGGGGATAGGGTGGTATTCTTTTCTTCCCTTCTCCCTCAGGGCTTATGATAGGGAAAAAAAAGAAAATTCTAAAGTTAGGTGAGAGTCACTATGTTGCAGTTTGGTCGCAGAAAACTGAGTCTGCAAAGAACTGTATCCAGTTAATGGGGAGGAAAAAACCCACAAAAGTGCCTGCCAGGAGAGGAGAATCTGTTGGATTATCTTTTAGTGCTTTACTAAAAAATTGCTTTCATATTTGTTACTTTGTAGATACTTCAGATACTTTGTTTTCAGGGGATCTTAAAAGGCCTGCGAAAATGGTGAACTAATATAAGGTTTAAGAAAAAAAAATTATGCTTTGCTCTCTTGCCACTGCTTTATTATATTAAAGATTTGACTTTTGGTACTAAAAGAACAAAACTCTGCTGTGAGCTGGGGATTCATAGGAGGGAAGAAATGGCTTTTTCTGACACATTTACTACATGGGTTGGGAAGGAAGCTGTAGAAAGGTTTCCTTTGGATTATGTAAGTTGTTAAAAAATGGTAAAGTGTTACACATTTTGTGCATATATCTGACTGATCTTTTTGGGCAAAAGCAAGTTTATTCAGAAGAAACCTGTAAAATATTTATCTTGTTGGACAAGGCTGTCTCACTTTTATGAGATACGAACACACGCAGAGAAGTAAACGAATTCCTGTGTTCCCCTGTTCAAGTCTGTCTTGTTGCTTTCCATACTGACTCCTCAGTAAAGATCCATCCTTCTCTGTTTCCAGAGATGTGTTACGGACAGCAGCTGCCATGTCCACAACGTTGGGTTTTTTCCTGGGGGCAAGATGAAATATGCTGAACTGCCTCATAATCGACTTTATTCTCAAGCATTTTAGCATGTCTCTTAATAGTTATTTCATTATTATGACTAATGCTTAAAAAAAATGAATTTTAAGACACTTTTCTGAAGAGGAAAGTAGTAAGGTATTTCACTGCTCAGAAAGTTAGGAAGTTACTAGAAAATGGGAGAAAAATCTTCTCTTTTTTTCCAGAGTACAAGACATCTACTGCAGTGAAGTTGTGCTTAGTATGAAGATGTCGACTTTTATAGGAGGTGTTTCTTACTGAAGAATTACTTTCTTGCATTGCCTAAAAGAAGTTGTAGACATTAGTGTTGTTCCTTTTTAGTTGTTTTGGTTTTACTTTAACTCAGCAGTCATTTTTTCAGGGTAAAGTTATATTAAAGCTATCAGATTGTTAAATCTCTGCTACTTCTTCAGAGAGCCTTGGGACCATCCTTGGACGTTTAATTGCTTTTGCGGGTTTTTTTGCACAAGGAAGACAAGAATGCGCTTTCCTTGAACTTAACAGTTTAGGCAATTTTCTATAATCCGGTAAATACAAATTGTACCCTGATAATCCATCTATGTCTGTCAAGCAGATTTTAATGGATGAATGAATGAGTCAGATCCTGTGCGTGGAAATATACAAATATGCAAAATGTGAGTCTAATTACAAGGCTGCTAAATTTACATAAGGTCAGATAAACAAGACACTATGTAATGATTATTAATTGTTAATAATGCCTTTGGCAAAACACATTTCTGCTCTGAACACCTGACGTTTTTGGCTTTTTATTTATGGGACAGGCAAATTGATAGGCTGTTAGTAAAAACAAAAGACATTCTTTTTTCTTTCTTCCACCTCACCTCTATAATTGCTTACCAATTATTTCTAAGTAGTGGGAAGGATACTATTCTGAAAAATAAAAGTACTTCAGCAGTTATGTATGAAAGTTGCATGGTAAAAATTGATTAAATTTATTGACATTCATTTATTGAATAAATGAATAAATTAATTAGCAGGTAACTTTTTTCCTCATGAGGTAGTACTAGGAGCACAGAAGCTTCTACAATCTGTTGTCCAATATGGTGAAGAAGAATATTTTTTTTCTGTTTCATAGTTATCCTTTGAAACTGTTTTTAATTTTTTAAAAGTGCTCAGTCCATCCTGCCTTAATTCTGTTGGCTTTTCCTTCACCATCATCCACGTACCTTTTACACTTACCCATCTCTCAATTCTTGTTTCTTTTGGTCCACTGTTTGTCATGTGGCTGTAAGACACAGGAATTTACAGGAGAGGAGAGAAACAAGACTGACATTGGAAATACGGTGTTCCATTGTATAAGGAAATTAAAACAATGCAAATAAAAATATGCTTTCTTTGCTAGATATATATTATTATATCAAGTTTTAAAGTTGTATGAACAAACAGTTAATTTAATTTGGACAGGAGGGAGGCTGCAGGTAGAAAAATATGTCTATAATGCGTTTCATAGTTTTGCCTGAAATTTTTCTCAGGTTTTGCAAGTATAGTCCTCTCCCATTGCAAACCATGCTGCCACGCTGATTTTCTTCCAGTAGTACCACTTTCTTTCTGTAGCACTGCCACAATCATAAAGTAATACATCCTGAAGATGAAACAAGTTTAAAGCTCATGAGGAATCAAGTACTCAAGTTTATTTTAAATACCGAGAAAAATATTAAGTCTTTTATGCTAGTTAGGTCATTGCAGCCCAAAACCATAGCCTGGTTATGAATGTAGGAGTTTTGTTTAATGATGGAATTTGCCCAGTGTAGTATTGATATGACATTAGCTGTGTGCTTAAAGATTCAAGGAACTCCCTCAAAGAGAAAATTTTTGCAATAAAACTTCTCAGATGAGAGTTTCTAGTTAGTGTCTGACTTTGCTGATAAAAATGAAGTATTTTCACCTGTATGACTGCGCAGGTCTAGTGCAGATACAGCTTCTGCATGGCCCAAGGAGTTCCAAAGGCTATTTGACAGTGCTTAAAATATTTCTGTTTTTCACTGCCATGGTTTTGTCATCATTTCAGCTTCACTGAAATTCTATTTTAAATTGCAAAGAAAAATAAACAAGGCAACAAAACTGCAAGTTCATCATCTGTATACTCATTGTTCACATTTCTAGGCTTTCTTTTGTCAACTTCTGCCTTCACAGGCTGTCTTTTGCACTCCTTTTATTCCTCTTCTGCCATGATAGTGGTGGCAAAACTAAATATCAGCAGGCACTGATGTTTGCTGATGTGAACTGTGATTTGGATGGATACACAAAGGCTATAGCTATTTATCAAAATCCATTTAATCTTTTATGTTTCTCAATGTTCAAGTGTAGAATTGCTTAATATAGATTGGTTTTAGCACTGCAGATGATCAAACTTATGACGGTTACTGTATTAAACACATTTCAACTTCTGTTAATTTTGTGAATTTGGAATGAAAATCTTTCTTTCAAATAGTCAAAATTTACCTTTTTTGTGATACACGTTTACTTTTTGTAACATGCTTGCGGTCTCTCTCAGCAGCCTGAGTAGAAAGTGGTATTATTCCACTGTATCTGGTGTGTTTATAACCACTGAAAAATGTATTGCATTGTACTTTCTTTTTTTGTTGTTTTTGTAGAGCTAGTTTTGTTGCTGTTCTTTACATTGGTTTCTTCTATCTGGTTTTAGTGATGCACCCAGGATTATAGACGGCATTTAAAGTGAGGCCTCTTTATAGAGGCCTTTATAGAGAGAAATGATTACTTTTAGTCCTTTGTTCAGTTTTTTCTCTGCTTCTTTCGTCTCGTTCACTTTTCCTTTTGATTAGTGTATTATTTTAGCATAATTTTTGCCTTTCAGCGTCAGGCTCTCACTGTGAGCTAACGTTTATCATTCTCGCATCTGCCTCCCTCCCTTCCTCCCTCCCGAGTACGGCCAGTGCTAACTGTGCTGCTTTTTGTATTTATGCCCTTTTATAACTTTGTGTTTGTCTGTTGCATTTCTCAATCTTTCCTATTTTCTCCTCCTGTAAGAACTTCTTCCAATTTGTATGTAACTGTCACCTAAACAGTTTCTACTGCTGATTGTTTTGGCTCTGAACAGAAAGCCTGGGTGGTAAACAGCCTTATAAGCTTAGCCGAGGCTTAACTTTTTCCATCTTCCAACACGAGGAGTTCTCAATTCTGATATGAATTATTTGTCTTTTCTCCTGTGTCAGTGTTGAAGTAAGTCTGGATTCTTGCTAGCAAATTGAGTTTGTTTGGGTCAGGCTGACCTCGATCTGAGATCTCAGAAATCTTGTTTTGGGTTTTTGCACGCATCAAATTGTTGCTTTTCTAGTATTTGTCTTTTATAACGTGAAAATAATACCATAGATAGGCTCAATTAGCTTTGTTTTGTTACTTTCTGCGAATTATTTAAATGATCGCTTTTTTCACTGTTTAAAAAGTATCTATGAATGTTCACGTATTGCAAAAACAATTTGGTAATTCAGAATTATTCTTGATTTTATGACAAACAAAAGAAAGTATGACTACATAATTTGATCACTTGGACGAGGCTTGGGTCAATTTCTCCTGTTAGTTGCATTTTGGAGTTTTAGTGGATTTTTTTCATTTTTTTTTTTTACTGATTTCAGTAAACTGAAGGTATATGGTGCACTGTTACTGATAGATTTTTATTCTCTTCTATTCCCCTCAACTTTTATGCATATTGATAAGTTCAGTCTGTTTTGCAAACACTTACTAATGCTATAATACATTTTCCCATATCTCCCTTCTCAAATTTTTCCCGTTATTGATTGAAGATTCAATTGAGAAATGTGTTTAGAACCCTGCTTTCTGTGGTAATCATAGAAGTCAGTGGGAAGACAAGAAAATTGTATTGAAAGAAATTGTGTGCGTGTGTGTTTTGTGTTTCAGCATAGATTATCTCTGCCAAAATAATAGCTGTCATTTTGTTCTTGTTATATTAGTGGCCTGTAGCTTACTAGTACCCCTTTTGCCTTGCTTTTGTCCATTTGTCTATTTGTGAGTAGAAAAAAAAATTTTTGTGAAGGGCCATAATTTGGGAGCTTTATTATGCTAATAAAATCAATATTTTGTTATCTATTTAAATTGAATATTCCAAGATGGTGACCTCACTCTACCCTAGAATCAAAGCTGCAGACCTTAACATTCAGTGACTTTGAAACTTGAGTTCTGTTTAGAATTTCATGTCATGCCTGTCGCAGGAGAAAAAGATGAAAAATGTATACGCTGAGCCTATAGGACTTCCTGCAGTGCTTATTAATCCTTTATGGATCATTTGAAATGTTTCTAGTTTATTTAAGCTTTGCTGCTTGTATCAGATTGTTCCTGCAAAAAAAGAAGGGAAAAAGTGATCATGCTTTGAATTTTTAAAAATGATCTCACTTTCAAGCAAAAGCACTTTTATGCTCCATTAGAGTTGAATTTGCCAGACTCTTGCCTCGCATTAACACAAGCTTTACTGGATAGATAAACGTGTTGTTCAAAGACTGACTAGAACTTTACCAAACTGCATATTAAAGATTTTGTCATCTTGCAGTTTTAGTCTTGAATATTTCCTTCATGCAAATAGAAGAGAGCCAGAATAATTTCATTAAGAAATGTTAATCTCTTAAAACAGGATAGGAAAGAGGAAAATCAAATCTAATAGTTTGGTGTAAGACAAGAGAGTCTGGTAAAACTCCTAAGTGTGCTATCGTTCTTTTGTGAAGAAGCATTCAGAGTTTGTCTACATAATTGGGACTCTGCTTTTTGT
The DNA here is from genome assembly GCF_000703405.1 of Apaloderma vittatum. Classification (NCBI taxonomy): domain Eukaryota; kingdom Metazoa; phylum Chordata; class Aves; order Trogoniformes; family Trogonidae; genus Apaloderma; species Apaloderma vittatum. Next base: position 23,781 of record NW_009733343.1, read on the forward strand.
TGGTAGAGTTGAAGAATAAATGCATTACAATTTTTAGCTTATAAAAAGACAACAACAAAAAAGCAAAAGCTCTGGATCCACAGGCAGGAGATGAAAACTCTGGGTAAGCTTACCTTGGTGGAAAATTAAGGACTGGTCTCCAGATGGAATCCACTGCCACGTGGTGAGCTCGCCATTGAATTCACTGCACTTCACAGGAATGCGGAGGCCAGCAGGTTCCTTTGTGGGACTGGTCCTGAAGATTGAAACATCCATGTTTTCTGGGGTCCTTTCCTCTAAAAATATATTTTTCCTCATTTAATTAGTAATTGTAGAGTTGTTGTGTTGTCAGTGTAAGCACTACTTTCAGGGAATTTTTTAGTTGTGTTCACCAGTTAGACTAGGATCTTTATAGCCATATAGATATTATATCTTCTAGCTTTACACTTTCTGTAATATTTTAATTATCTCATCTGCACAGAATGATGTTTATCGGGCATGGGTTATATGAAGTTTCTTTCTGAAAAATCAGAAGCTTCACAGCAAAAGGGGAAATTGTTGTTAGTCTTCAAAAAGTCTCTTGTAGGAAGTCACATTCAGTAGTAGAATCTTAGCTTATTTCCTCAATTTCTGTTACTTTATGTGTTTTATAACGTAGGAGAATAGATTTATATCAGTATTAAGTAAAATTACGTTTATATGTTTATGTGCTTTTACAAAATACTTATTACCGTAGTAACTGGGGGAACTTGTTAGATTAGTATATTTCTTTAAATGTTTCTAAAATATGTATAAAGTATTCTCCACATACCAAACCCTAAAATTTAAGTCTCTCATTGTTTCTAGTTGATTTTGATTTTCTTGCCCACTGTTCCCACCCTCTGACCTCTCTCATTTGTCTGTTGCTGTCTTCTCCAGTTTTGATAAGTTAATAGTGCCTGAGTTGCGCTAAAGCTCATTTAAAATAAAAAAACACACCTTCAAAACACTGTAACATGAGTGAACGTATCATCACATGTTATAGAAGTTCCTGCCTTAGACATATCTGGTGTAAGATAGGTATTTGAGGAGAGAAAGATTTAATTCGTAAAGATCAGGGGTAGCTAACCAAAAGATCAGAGATAACTAATCAGGGAAGTTAAGGTAAATTATTCTAGTTAGAAACCTGGATGATAAGAGTTTGCTGTAGATGTCTTCATTTGGCTGCAGTCTAAAGATGTACTGGTCTTCCCTGGTAGGCAGTGGCCTAAGGTGGACATTGATCTTACATATTGTCGCACAAGATGGAAAGAGAGGTTCTACCAAAACCTTCTCCCTGTTCTCTTGCTTGACATCTGAAAACAAAATCACGCCAACCGGCCCCAGAAGGCTTGCTGCTGATAATATGGGGTGGGGTAGGTGAAGCAAAAGAGGAGTCATTTGCAGTCACAGTTTCTTTTTCATTGTTTTAGTTTTGCTTTTCACCTTCCTGACCATATCCCATAATGATGTGTGCCTCTGATGGATTGGGTGATGTTTTATTTTAATAAGTTAACATGTTTCACAAGAACATCTTCAGGTGTCATATGGAGCCTTGATGTTTTGATTTTTTATTTCCCAGCCTCAAGTATCTGAAACAGGTGTACTGTTCTGGTTACATTAATCAACTTTGTTTCTCTCTTAAGTAGTTCTGCCGTCATTCGGTGGGTTGTGCATCTTCTGTTAGTTCCCATCTGTGAGGTTAATAGTCGTAAGTTAATATCTGAAAAAGCTGGGCACCATTCTTAGGACTGGATGCAGTACTTCTCAGGCTGCATGTACTGCTGTCCTGCAGCTGGTCACTAGTCGTGCATCAGCACTGAACTTCTACAGTGGCACAGGCCATAATCAGCTAGCATTCACTAACAATAATTTTCAGGGGAAGATTTAATTTCCATTATCTATACATTATTTCCACAATCAGAAAAGCACCCTAATGCTCTCCTGAGAGTGACTGAGAGCAGCAAACATCAAGTATATCTTGAGTACTTCAGCATGAGTTATAGTCAATTCTGAAGGCTATGGAGAGTTGGATAAACATTGGGAATTATATTGGGGTTTTTGCAGATGTTAATCTCAACTAACTTATATGGCCACCCATTCATTCATTTTAACATCTAGCTTAGTTTGTCAACACAAAAAATAATGGCTTTAATAATTTCCATATCTAAAATAGTTTCCAAACAAATTATTGTAGAATCATAGAGGGATTTACAGTGAAAGGGGCCTCAGAAAGTTGCCTCATCTAGTTCTTCACTTCAAGGAGAGCTACCTTTGATGTTAAATCCAGCTTCAGAGTTGCTCAGGTCCTTCTCTGGCCATGTTTTTCCTCACATTCTTGGGCTGAGCTTCCTGAAGACCTTGTAGCTGTCCATCACAGCACTCTGTCATGCGCTATCCCATGTGCCACATCTGTGCAGTCACCATGAGGATATCAGCTTTTAAGACTGTGCATGGACTTTGTTTCCTCCTGCTTGTTGCCTGTGCTGCATGTCTTTGCATAGAGGCATTTGAGATGAGCTCTCAGTTGTGCTGCCTTCAAAGGGAATGTGGGAGCTTCCCCATCATGCTGTCCCCTGGATGTTTCCTCACTGCTCCTTGTACTCTCCAGGCTTTGGTCACCATCCCTGAAAGACCTACCTTAAAGTCCTCCTCATTAGGTTAGCAAGCTTGATGGAGAAGATGCCATTCCTCTGCATTTGCAGAGGGATCTTATCACTTCCCACCTTGTTACTGAGGAGAGGCAAAGGATCAGTTCCCTTGCCCGGCTGGCAGCACTCTGCCTCATGCAGCCCGTGATGCAGTTGACCTTCTTTCCCATGATGGTGTTTTGCTGACTCATGTTCAATTTGGTATCCACCAGTTTTGTGTCATCACCAAATTTGCGGAGGGTACATGCTCTGCACCATCATCCAGATCATTAAATGATGTTGAAGTAGATCCTTGGGTTCCACTGCTACTTACTGGCCTCCAATTAGACTTTGTTCCCCTGATCAACACCGCAACTGTATGTGCGGTGTTATGTGGTATGTATCCTTCTCACCAACAGCTTTGAAGAAATTCACCTTGATACTTGTACAGAGTTCTTCAGTATTCAGTCTCCACTTCTCACTATATCTGCCTTTAAAGCTTATGTTGAATAACTTAACTTCCATGTCTCCTTTTCAGCAGCTAATTTCTGGCACACAGTGTCCCCGTTCTGTAGGTGTGAACTGTAGGCTTTGTTCCCAGTGTGCCGTTTTTGTTTCACTGTACTAACGTGATTTTTGTTTTGAAGGAGCGCAATTTACCAAACCAATTTCCTCATGCTTATCATTATTTGCTGTTCTGCTTTTGTCATCTGTAAATTATATCTGAATTGATTTCTCTCTTCTACTAATCACCGATGTAAATGTTGAAGTGTGTGAGTGTAACCTTTTCTTTGTGATACATCACCAGAATCCCTTTCTATCCCATATTGACAAATGCTTACTTGATTGTCATCACTTTGTGTCTCATGGACAATTGATTTTTTTTGAGATGCTTCAACTTTGCGCCTCTTAATCCATTTCATGTATACTTTATTAACACTGCGCAATGCTAATTCTATTTCAATGTCCTTTGGAAGTAAATTGAATAACATTCCAGAGATTTAATTGTAGTATGTCTGCCTTCCTCTACCAAACTTGTAGTCTTATGAACTGTCATGGTTGAGGCTGTTCTGTATAAAAAGATATTGACTGATGCTAATTACATTCCTGTTCTCAAACTCTTGATCACTTAGAGTGCTTGTCTATATTTCTGTTGTTTTTTCTCAGGTTATTATTAGACTAATGCATATGAATAGTTACACAGATCGTTCTGGTTTGCTTGTGTAACTGTTTCAAGTAAAATTAACATTTTGATAGATATGCGGGTCTGCCTTTTGAGGTAGCTTCAAGTGTTGGGAAGACCACCAAGTAAAGAATCTTCTGAACTCTAACAGGACTCAAGTTCAAGCATTTGTTAAATGAATATGGTGAATTTTGAAGGCCTATGAATTCTTTCATTGCTAACAAACCAGAAGGTAGTTCTTCATCCTTACTTGCTACTAGACTGTCACTGTGTTTTTCCAAAATACAGGAAAAAGTTACACTTGTGGGTTTTTTTGTGCTTTGTTGTTTTCATCACATTATTGACTTGGTGCTTAGTTAATATTGGCCTCAGTTTTTATTACTAGTGTTCTTCAGAAAACTTTTGATGTATGTCAGCAGCTGTCTGCTTTCAGTCCCCATTTCTTATACATATGTTTTGTACATTCTACCAACTTGAAACGTTCTTGTAATTTTCCTTACCTTAAGAAAAAGTATCGTAACTGTTCTTTTACTCACATAAAAGGTCATAATACTGGTTGCTAAGTAGTCACAGTCTTCTACTCCAGTCATTTTAATTTTCCTTTACCTGTCATAATTAAGTTCAGACGTGGAATTATTTTTTTTTAGTAAGTATTCTCTCTAGATTTTAGAAAATGCTAGTTCTAGAAATTTGAGACAACATGTATGTCTACCACAAACTCAAAGCAGTAACACCACAGCAGCAAATTTTTATCTAGCAAGCAGGAAGTAATAAGGAACCTGTTCTGCTCTCAAGCTCTCCTGTGCTCTACTGGTTTCAGGTTTGCGCTGCTGGCTCTAAAGTCCCTGCAGGTCTCAGTAGCAGGTAGCCATTTAAAAAAAGAAGGATAATGTATTTGAAGGATCGTACTTTACCTGCTTTTTTTACACAATTTGTTCTTCCTGAATGGAAATTACTAAATAAAAATTCTTAGTGTTATGTTAAAAAGTAAAATAAAACTCTCTGCAACAAAATAGTCCTGCTTATTTTGCTTGCTGTGTCTATCACCAGTGTATAAGCAACAGAAAACAGTCTCTTCACCATTCTTAGACTTGTTAGTTCAGTGAGTTTGTGACAGGCCTGTATTTCTGTTGAGTTGGCTTTGGATTTTTTGTAATGCTTACATGGGAGCATCAATTGCTTGAGGTCCATCTGATTACTTCAGTTGATGTCTAGAATAATTTAGCTTGTAGAAACTCATAGATGTCTTCTGGCCCAACTCTTCCACTTAAAGCAGGTCCAACCTTGATTTTAGGTCAGGTTGTTAGGGACGTTCTGCAGCCTACCTAAGCAAGAGCACTGTGGGTGCAGACAGGTCAGTTTTGTGCAGCCTTGTTTCCTACTCTTAACGTGGCTCTGCTCATCCTGAGGAGTCATGCAGCCGGTTCCAGATGGCCCTGTCCACTTCTGTGCTAAAGGAGCGGTACTGGCTTGGCTTCACAGCAGTCCATCGTGAAATATTTTTAATAATCTGTTTTACGTGTTTTGTTTCTATCCGTATGAGTTTAATGTAAGTTGTTATATATCAGGGGACAGGAAAGGGATTGGTTGTGTATCTGGGACCTCGATTGCACTGATGTGGTTCATAGTATTTTCTTCATCGCTGCTACTGTGGCTGCTATTAGAAAACAAACCCCTACCTTCTGTTGTTCTCTCTGAATGCTTATCCTTCTGATTTTTCTCTTAGAAGCCTCTAAGCATTTTTTAAAATAAAAAATACAGTTATGTTGCTGTAAGTTTTGAAAACTTAAGTTTAAATTTTTAAAACATTGCAACATTTGAGGTGACTGGCCTGTCATTTTGTATGACAGGTATGTCTAAAGCTGAGTTCTAGCCGAAATTTTAGCCTAAAAGGGATTTGCATTTTTTTCAAGATTAAGGAAAACATGTTGTTTCTGTCTTAAACTCACACATCAGCTCCTCTGAGCTTATGCTGTTCCTTTCTGGCTTCGCTTGGGTGAGTGAGCAGATCAGCCTAGATTTTTAGTGCTTTTTGTTCTTCATGGCAAGTAGCAGACATGCCCAATTTATAAGCCCTTGAAAAACTTAATTATTAGTAGAAAAGGCTATAAACTCTTGTCTCTCAATATGTTATCTCCCTCTGACCTGTCTTGTCACGATCTCTGGTCTGCATCTGGACAGTGTGCCGTGAATGGAGACTTTTCCCTCAAAAGTTGTTTGTTATTGGCACAGAGATGGATGTGGCATTGGCTACCAGATGTTTCTGAAGAAATCAGTCTCCTGAAGAAATGAATAACTGCGGTCTAACTGTAGTGGGAAAAGCAAATTAAGTCAAGACCGGCAGGGAAGCCGAATGAGCTCCCTTTTCAAAAGGATTAGGCAGGTCTAAAGAAAGTTTGAGAGAGACCTGAGAGGGCTGCAGGGA
>NW_009733343.1:35046-46245 GCF_000703405.1 Apaloderma vittatum
GAAGGGTAATAGAGTGTTTTTAGCTTTCTAAGCAAAGTAGAGACACAGATTTTTAAGAAATCTTGAGTCCTTACTGTTTGTATCTTGCTAGATTCTTTAACAAGCAATATGTGGACGGCCTGTATGAGCTCTTTGTGCTTTGTTGACAGCTGACAGACAAAGCAAAATTTTTTTCTGAAGCAATGTATTGTACGTAGTTGTGACCTGTTATGGCCTAAGAATGTTGGTTGCTTTGAGTTATGAATAGGGAGAATATTTTGCAGAATGGACTTGAGTATTCTCCTAGAGATTTTAGCTCTCCATACAGAAGTACGTAGGACTTATTTCACTGATCCTTTCCTCACTAGTTTTCAATATGTAGTAATTTTAAGTATGCCTTCTTCTAGCTGATTAATTGAAATGCAGTTCAGCTTTTTACAGATTGTCTTAAGTAAAATAAAATTGTTAGTAGTTGCTAGTTCTCTTTGTGAGCAGTATGTTAGCCTATGAACACTTGTGATCTACCTTTGAATTGTTTTGGGGTTTGTATTTTGGTGCCTAGGCCCTTGTTTTACTGAAGATAAGATGACCGAGGTATTGGCTTTCATGTGAAGTAAAGCAGAACATGCTTGCTGATTTAGTTTATAATGTACAGCTGTTAAGGTTGGAATTTGTCCACTTGTGGTGCTATTATATGTGTTTAAATGAGTGCCACGGTTTGCATCAAACCTATCATAAGGGTTTGGAGTGCTCTATTATCCTTTCAGCAGGCTGATGACAGAGCCTGGTCTTTGCACAAATGAGATCAATAAGTTTCAAATAACTTGTATGAAATGACATGTGACTGTACATTTAAAGATGTCTTACTTTTTTAAAAAATCAATTTTTAATAACATGTAAAACTCTCACATTAACCTACAAGATATTTTTCGCTTCTGTCTTGTTCGATAATTTTGTTTAAAGCATTTTTTACGTTAGCTTAGTATTGGGGCTCTTTGGAGGGCAGGGGGGAATAGTGTGCATTTCTTGCTTCTTCTCTTATCTCCTGCTCTGATTTATTTTCCCATCCTCACCACCTCGAGACTTTTAATGGTCAAACTGGTGTGATGGATACTGCTGAGAATAATATTTTCAAGAGATTAATGAATCAGCCTTAGGTGGTTCCTTTCAAAATTTTTTTCAATTTGAGATTAGAAAGCAACTGAAGTTCTATTATTTTAGAGTATCCAAATCACAGAATCTCGTTCCTGGAAATCTACAAACTTTCCTTTTCAGTAGCCTAGAAATAAGCATATGATATTTTGTGACTGACTTCACATCAGAAGAGTGATGCATTACTGATAGCACCTTCAGGTACTGAGAGTACTGAAAGAACTCCTGAAACGTGTGCTTGTGGAACAGAATTTTCTCATAGGCTAAATACTCTCAAGTGCTTTTGTTATTCTAGTATCCATTGTTTTTTTCAGGATAGAAGGGCACTTTTAGTTCTTCTGAGAAACTCAGGTAGCATTTACTTCCCCTCTCAGGCTTTCTTCAAGGTAGCAAGTTAGTGTAGCTGTGGTGCCCTCAATTGGAGTTGGTCTAGATGCTTTAGAGCTTCGCAATCTGCTCCTTTGAAGGTGTGGATCCCATTGACTCCAGTTGCCTTTGAGTCAGTTTGGGTTGGCAGCTTTCCAGTGGGGAACTGAGACAACAGGTAAGACTGTCTCTTGAGAACAGGAGGTTTAAGTAGGTATTATTTTGGAGAGGATATCCTTCTCTTTTACCAGCACTACTATCTCATTGGGTGGGAGAGTGATCATTTGCCTTCCACTAACAAGTTGTTGGCTAAGATGCTTCAGTTTGATAACATCCTTTAATGTGATTCCTGTGATAATAATACTCGATATATAACCAACCACCTCCAGGATCTGTACAAGTAGTACACTTTGAAAAGCAATTCATATCTCCAGGTTGCTATTCTTTCATTTAACAGACAGTTTTGTATTTTTCCTGAAAGATCACGTCTATCCATTAATCAGCTTGGATAATGCTGAATTCAAGCGGAGCAGAATGAACCATCCGGGAAAGGCATTTCCTTTCTTTATAAGAGCTTTTTTATCCACTCCATCCCACAGCTGAATTCAGATCAGTTATATAGGCCAAAACTCAAGAAGCTCTGAAAATGAGGAAATGCTTTGAAAAGAAATTGAAATCGTATCTTCAACTTCCATTGAAGTGAGGCAGCATGAAATGGGGTGTGAAATGCCATGGTCACTGTTTACTTTTTCCTTAAATTGGATGATCGGGTAGCATCAGGCTCTAAAAATACTTGTACTGGGAAATGTAACCTATTTTTTCTGGATGAGGAACTAGCTACAATATTTATTGTGCAGAAAAAAAAAGATTGTGAGGTCAATGGCCAAGCGTGAGTTGATAAAATAGTTCCTTATCTTGTGATCTGAATAGTCATCTACCACGCTGGATCTGCGATCAGGCCTCTTAATGCACTATCATTAGCTTTGTGTATAAGTTCCAGGAGTAAATTTCAGTTGTTGCTAATATAGTAGTTACTCTTTGCATTGCTTTTTGGAATTTAAAACCAAATATGTGCACAGCACCTAACAAAATACCAGAGAGTATGAAATAAGAATTCCACAGGTAAGGGATTTAAGCTGTAGGATACATTGATAAAGGAATTTATACAAACCTAAGATGCTTCACCGTTCTAAACATATGCTGCAGTATCTTTGCTTTCAGCTGGAACAAGCTTGGCAGCATGTTTAACATGGTGCCTATCCTACTTAAAGACAAAAACTCTAGTGAACAAACATCAATAATAGACTCGTGACGCAGCTTCTTTTATAAAACAATTAATTTGAAGAGTCTGTGAAAATATCAGAAGAATTTATTACTGACAGATCTTTAAATGTTACAATTAGGACAACAGCATAAAGCCTTAAAACGAAACATCCTCAAAGATAATCTTTGGTATATATACTCAAATTTGAATGTAAATGTCTTAGATAGCTTAGTTTTAAGAATTTTTTGCCTTAAAAGTTTCAATTATGCCTGGCAGTTCAAAAGAACTCATTCTTCATTTTGAAATTCTATTTGCATTTTGAAATTCAAGGATGAAATTACGACATACTTTTTCTCTGCTAAGGGATCTCCTGAATCTAGCATTAGGGCTTCTGGCTTAGTACAAGTTGATCTATTTGTAGTAACATATTAAAGAAATTCAGAGAGCTTTCCCAGTAATTTGTTATATTTTTGACAGAGAGTGGCTAGTATATCAATAACAATGTCTCTCCACATACTACTTTGAGACCTAATGTCCGAGTTTTAGCTAAAACCCAGTACTATTTAGTGATTTTTACTTTTCAGTTTAGTCTTTTCTAAAAGGCTATATTTTCTGAAGTCAGCAGCATGTTTTTGCAGACAGTGTGTGCTACTGGCAGTGATAACACCTGATGTTTACAGTTACTGCCTGGGACTGGGATGCAGAAAGGCTCTGGCTGATACTTATTCCTGTAGTGACCAAGGTCACTGCTGGCTCTGTGTGCCACACTGGGGGTGCCGGGTAGTAAGAGGCGTCACAAGGAAGTAAAAGGTTACCCCTCAGGTTACCTCTGGGGGGTAATAGACAGGACAGGTGACCAACGAGAGTATTCCATCCCATATACGTCATATTTAGTATAAATTGAGTGATCACGAGAGTTTCGTCCCTTTTTCCCTTTTCTTGTTTGCCCTCTTCTGCAATGGCCGGTGTCCAGGCAGGACTCCATCTGACCTCCTGCTTTTGATCCAGATCGTGAGTTCCCGAATCCAGCTCCCTGTATCCATCTCCCGCCGCTGCTGAGCCTGGGGCTACCCCAGTGCCTCCTGCTCTGCAGCATCAGTGGGGATTGCTGTCGGGGGAGGGAGTCGGATTTGGTATCGGGCTACTATCTATAGTTGTATATAGTTCTTTTATCATTCCACTATTATTTTCTATTATTATTTCATTAAAGCTGTTCTAGTTTAATGCTAGTAGCTAAACCCAGGACACCTAAATATGTCTGAACCTACTTAGTGAAGAGTCTCTGCAGGTCCCTTAGATTTCCTTCAAAGATAAGATGAGGTCCTTCTCATGGTCTCACAGAGAGATGTTTTTATTAGTGCTTGGTATCTGGTTTGCTTGTGGAATATCAAGCCTTGCAGAGTCCTGAAAAAGTTGCTGACCCAGAATTCTGCAGCTGTGATGCGGAACAAGTTATTGCAAGTGGAACTGAGAACTTTCAGGTCGTGAAGCCAAGTCTGCCATAGCCATGAGAAACTTGATATAAAATATTTCATAAAATCATCTGTCTTTAACATCGCATGGGGATATCGGTAGATTTGATATTTTACCGAGTAGTGCGATATTGGTGGAACCTCATCGTTTGAGGAGATTTAAAGCTACTTTGATTGGATTTGCCCTGTTAAGCAGCGCTGTCCATGGACATTGGCAGGAAAATAGGGTTTGAACTGGCATTGAAATTAGTGGAAATAACACGGTTTTGTAAGAGAAGTCTGAAAGGAGAGGTCAGTTTTGAACTTGAGGAGTGGCTTGATTAGTAACTCCTGATGATGTCCGAATCAGAAAGTTTTCATTCTGTTGTCTTTCACATTCAGCCTTCCAAAAGCTGTTTTGCTGATTGGTGACATGAACAGCAAGCTTATGCTGGTTGAGTAGGAAGCATGTCCAGGTTGTGCTCCTACACTTCTCTTGTGACAGGTTTGATGATTTAAGGTGATAATTTCAGCTCTGCATTGAGGAAGTCCAGTGGATTAGCTTAGGTATCGCAGCCATCTGGATATAGGACATCATCCACCAGGACCCTGTTTGCAGAAATCCACAATAAGGTTGTCTTCAACGGACAGTAGGATTGTAGAAAAGCAAGCCTTAATTACATTTTTAATTCAACTCCAAAGTGATTGGTAGTGAACTCTAAATAATTTTCAGTACTTGCAGCTTTCTTCTTTTTACTGCCGCATCTTTTCATTCCCCATGAACTTGTAAAGCATTGTAGGCCCTCACATCCGGACTCCTCTGAAGGCAGGACCAGATACAGAACTGTAAGTGTCGTAGAGAAGCACATCCAGTCCTCTACTGTAGCAGGCAACCAAGCTACTCTATGAAGTGCAATTTGTAAAAACTATTGAGATAAAGCTCGATAAATGTATGTTGTTGACTCTTGCAACTTCTGTTTGAAAGGCTGTTCCAAAACCACTTGCCTCTGTATTTTGGGGTAATATTTATAATGCTTGCTGATCACTAGAATGAGAGAGGCTAATTCTCAAGAACAGACTTACAAAGAAAGAAAATTACTTTTGACTTGCAAATTTCTCCCTATTAGCTACAGTTTGTGGACACAGAACTCTTCAAGGATTTTCTTTTATATTGTGCATTTACTTCAGGGGATTTTTTTGCATACATTTTTTATATTTTAAAATGAACTAAGCATTTATAGACAGAATGTTTGAAAATGCTAGTTGGGGTTTTTTTTCGTATCAACTTGTATTTCATTTCCCACAGTGTTGCAGATGCCAAGCAGAACAAAACTGAAGGTTTCCTATTATGATTTTGTTTGATCTGTTGCAAATTAATTTACAGACTCAGTGATAGCTGCTGGGAAATGAAGGATTGGTTTTGTTTGGTCAGTGAGGACGACAGGCATGGATCAAATAAGGGTTAACAATAATGCACTTGAACAAATTGAATCAGAAGATAATGCGTGTATTGAATTTGATTGCAACATGCATGACCATGGAAAACTTTTTTGTTGAAAACAAATCAAGGCTATGGCTTAATTATCAAAGCAAAACAAGCGACATAAAGAGCTACATGCTTCTGATACGGCTTTTTTCAGAAATAGCTCCCTTCACACAGTTATCTACATGTTTAATTTCAATACATAATAGCAACAGTTATTGTTGTCATTTGCTAAGAGAGATTAACAGATAGTGACTACAAACAAACACAAATAAGGCCTGAATAGAGAGGTGACAAAGAAGAAAAGACCTCTTTAATGTTAATTATAACTGGTAGGAAGTCTATACAAATGACATTAACTGTTTTCTGTATGAACTGAAGGGATACTTAGTATCTAAGTAATGGTTTTTTTTATTGTAGGCAACAACTTAGATCTTCATTTTTTAAATATAGTTGATTGAGAAATGTGCTGTTCAGTGAAAGTTTTGATCATTATTCCTTAGCAGATGAAAACAGGTATAATAGTAAGCTCTTGAATTTGAATCTTATTTTTATCCTAAGCTGTTGAGTTTAATTTAAGCAGTGTTTTTCATTCTTTTTTCACCTGCATTTTGTGACCAGCAAAGTTCCCAGCACTTTCCTAAACAGTGACTGCATTAGACTGAAGCAACTGCATAAACAAACTTGCTTCAAATGTCATTATTCGATGGTAGTTTGAGGTGGACCATCTGTGCATTCCCTTAAAGGACAGTGGGGGCAGTATCTTGCAAGTGGCGTAGTCCTTTGTTTCTTAATTCTTAGCTAAAAATGCCAATAGATGGCAGAAAACACACTTTCATCACGCATTATTTTCATGGTTGTCTATTTTTAAGTATTCTACTCAGCTGAAGTCAGGGTGCTGCTCCCACTCCAGGCTTTGTTTTTTCAGTTGCACTTGCATTCCCTAACTAAATACCTTACTATCTAGCAGTTTCCATGCTTTGTTTTTCTAGTATAATAAATTGTTTTAAAGTTCAGATGCAGTAATTTAATATGTTTTGAGTCATGGGTGTTCTCTCTGTGCACACAGAATCTTCTCATAGTTACAGCTGAAACAATTATGCTCTTAAACAGGAAGATTTTGAAATGGGTGAGGACACCACATGCACCTCCCCCTGCCTGGCTGTGTGTTTTAAGATCTTGTCAGACTGCTACCAGATATTTCATGGGAAGGTAGAGGTGCCGCATAATAAGCAAATATGGTATAAACAGCTTTGCACACAGAGCATAACTTTTGTCTCTAAGAATTAACTTAATGGAAGATCTGTGATGATTCATTATCCTTTCCAGAAAAGTTTCTGTATTTCCCTCGCAGTGTCTCTAGTGATGTTCTCAATAGTCGCATAAGTGAGTGCCTGAAGACCTCAGTGCTAGTAGCCTTTTTTTGGTAAAAAAACTATTCCATATCTATTAAAATTAAGTTTCTATAAAAATGTGAGGCAACAGATTAACACCTTTGTCTTTTAGAAGTAAATCTCAGGTTCATTTGCAAAACCAGATCTAGCTTTTTCACTTGAGGCTCATTTGTGTCTGCTGTCTCCAGAAGACACAGATCAGGTATCTGTGTTAGGTCAGGTTCTAAATTAGGACTTTTCATTGCAAAGCATCTACTGATGAGCCTCATCTATCTTTCTAATGTCACTTGTGAAGTACTGGTCATGAATTATTTGTTTGTGACAAGGAGAGTGGTACTACTTGGACTGCTAGGGCAACAGTTGTGCACACAACCAGAATTAAATCCACAGAAGATTTACGAATTCTTGGAATTTTCTCACCTTGCAGTATTAACTATGTAATGATTTACATTATTAACCTACATAACGGTAAAACTCAAGCACAGTGATCAGATACATGGATCATACTGTTTCCAAAAAGCTTGCTCTGACATTAGTTATACCCTTTTTCATGTAGAGAGTTTAGAGCAGGGTTTGCCTCATCCCAGCACCTGTTAGATAAAAGGCTTTTTGGTGCTGCTTATTTTCTTCCTCCATTTACTGTAAGTGCACTATGGGATGACTAGCTTAGACTGTGTATCAGGCTTTTAGATACCCAAAGCTGGGTGAAATGAACCGTAACTGCACATCTTACTGGACTCTTCCCATTTTTGAGTTACAGACTTGAGCACATGTAGTAGGTAGTGCTGAGTGCCTTGTTGGTGGTGTGAAGTCCCACACCAAGTTTTCCTGGTTTACCCACATGGGCATAGAAGCTCCTCTCTGCAAGAGCAGCAGGAAGTGTTTTGATGGACTCAGCACCGAGTGGGCTAATATTGAGGATATGACGTGGCTGGAGAAATGGCAAAAGAAGAAAGGTCTCTGGAATAAATGAAGTTATTTGGAAAGGATTTGAGGTTTCATCTTAAAGAACAACCGAAACCTGAATGAGACTTCTAGCACTTTTGAAAATATTATAGAAGAATATATTTTTAAGTTGAAGAGAGGGATAAAGCTGACAAACGTAATACTCAGATTATCTGCTCCTTATTAGAGAACAAGCTGCAAACCAACCAAACAAAAAATTTTTCTGCGTACTCCAGCAAATGATAACAAAGACATTGACAAAAATGTTAAAAATAAATAAACCCTTTTAAGAGTAGACATAGTCAAGACTAATTTTAAAAAGGTTTTGGAAAATTGAAAGCTAGAGTTTATGTATTCCTCCACACAAGTTCTAAAACATTTGAAATGAAGTAACTCCAGCACCTGTTATTAAACTAAGCTACTGATAGTACTGTCGATAGTCATATCGAATCAGGATGCTGGATTACTGAGATACAAAATACAGATTCAGTTTTGGCCATGCCGGTGAGAAAAGTCATGTTTTATTAACAAAATTGCTTTGCCAGCAAACCAGAATCTCCAGGAAATGAAAGCCAGAAAAATTATATAGTTGCAGGCTTTCACTATTGACCTGTAACCGAGATGGTGACAGTGACCATAATGCTCTGAGCAGAGCTGTTGGAAACCTGAAGGGTAGAAAACATTATAATAATTGGAAACTTGTGTTGCTACTATGGAAATTAGGTAGAAGCCATTGGATAGCAGAGCATAATGTTGAGACAGCTTGTTAAAGAACCAGTGAGAAGGGAAACAAGAACTTGAGGAAAGAAAGGAGTAGAGGACAAGATACCATCTTGTACAGATTATACAGATACCGGTATTCTATAGGTATTGTACAGATACCGTCTGTAAATTCATGTTCATCTGGTATCCAGAATACGGTGTGCAGTACTGGTTTCATCTCCTCCCCATTTGTCTCATCTTCACCTGCCTCCTCATTTCAAAAGGAATATGGAAGAGATTGAGAGATGGGCACCAAGAACAAGTGGTTTGGATGCAAGGAACAACTAAGTAAATTAGGATTGTGGTTTTGAAAAAAGTTTGATTGCACATGATGTGGTGGAGGTCTGTAGAATCATGAGTGGCATGGAAATGTGAATGCAGAAGAGTTATTCTTGATCTCTCCTGATAGAAGAACTAGAAGGTGTTAAAAAAGAAATTATTTTTTGTATATGTTAAAGAAAGATAGGATAGTGTAGTTTTTTTGCGGAGTATTGTAGATGCTAAAATCTTACACTGGTTCAAAAAGCACTTGAAGTTCATTGGAATGGGGATAGTAATGCACATCCATCACACTGAATATAGAGGCAGTAATTCAGGAGGTCCTTGAGCCATTTCCAAAGGCTGGGAAAAATATTCTTAAGAAAATTTTTACTGTGTGCTTTCTCTTACACTACTTCTTAGGTAACTGCTATTGGTGTTTTTCAGAGGTGAAGTGTGGCATTGGTTTAACCTGGGGTTGGACCTGGTATCAGTTGTTTCCCTGAGCTGTCATAGAGCAAGCTGGCTCTGATTTTATTTGGTTTTAACTCATCAAAATGTTATTTTTTCTAAATGAGTCATTTTTCTGGCTGTCATCAGAAAATGTAGAAGTTACAATTGTTTTCCACCTATAAAGCGCAAGCAAGGAACTGCCACTTTACTTCAAAATTTAATTTGTTACATGTCTCTGGAGTGTCTTGCTGTCTGGTCTACATAGTTGTATAAAATCTGTGATATGTTAACACTGTCTGAACTGAAGAAGAGCAGAGGTTTCAGTATATTTCAAGGAAGAGGTGACTGCACTGTGCAGAATGTAGAATTTTGAAGCAAGAAGACTTCAACTTTGTTCTTAGCCATTGATTGTGTTACCTTAAACAAGGACCTTCACTTTTTCATGTATATTATTGTATCACCTTCACAGATGATGTTAAAATTGCCTGGGTTTTTTTCTTTCTTGACTATGATTCATTGTTTAGGTGTTGTAAAAAGAAGCTGTGACTTGAATTTATACTTACACTGAATTTTCTTCTACGTTCTTCTTTTCTCCAGGGTTGGTTGATATGTGAGGAGCCGACTTGCCAGAATCGAACCCGTCGACTTCCCCTGAGTTTTTCACGGAGTGGCCCTGTGTGCCAGGCCTGCAGGAAAGCTGTTCTGAGACCAGAGGTGAGTGTTTTAGGACAAAGCTGTGACAGCAGTGGAGCAATATTCTCATGAAGCTCGCCTCTCTCTCAGCTCTGCCTTTCAAAGGTAGCAGGATTAAGCAGGAATTTTTAATTAGTGTATTAAAGGGGGCTGTTTATGCTTTTCCACATTTAAGCTGCGTCCTCATTGCTGTGAAGAGAGCGTGCCATGCAGCTGCTCTGTTTGGAAAATTTCCAGCTGACAAACGTTTGGTCAGCAAACTAGAATTTGCTGGAATGTTGCTGCCAGAATACAGGTAAATTAAAATAGACAAACAGAACTAACCTTCCCAAACAAGAACAGCTGCCTGCTTTTCTGCTGACTGCTTCTTGCCTGATTGAATTTGGTGCTAAGGAGCTGGAGGTGGGCTTTCATGCCATCTTCTCAGGGTACTGGAAGGTGGTAAGTATTTTCAGGAGATGAGAAGTTCTAGGTTCTGCACATTTGGATTTGACTCTACCCTGAAAAATGGAGAAGCTTCTAAACCTCACATTGAGCTAGGTGGTCTGGTCTTCCAGAATTCAGGACTGCCTACTCCACCCTAGCTGAATCTCTTTGATTCTGAGATTAAAAGAGGCTCATTTTGTTCCATGTTGTAAAATTCTCGATTTCTTTGTTAGGAAAAAGAGAGAGGAAAAAATGTTATTGTTTAGAAGTCTTGTCATTTTCCAGAATTTACGTAAAACAACTAAAGAAAGATTCCATGAAGAAAATAGGAACTCTTTGATTGGAGTTTACCTCTGGTTGTAATAAATAAGTCTTTAAATTATCCTTACTTGCATAAAATCAAGGTGTTGAGGTGGAGCTGTCAAGTGAATGCTCTGAACAACATTGTTTTATTTACCACATGAGATTTTTTTGGTCTTTCTTGTTCAGTACTGCAGATGTTAAAAGTGACAGAGAGAGAGGCTAAGTGTCAGTGAAAATCAGGGGACTTGAAACAGCATTGTCAGAGAAAGA
>NW_009733343.1:51276-60056 GCF_000703405.1 Apaloderma vittatum
TGGTTACTGTTTTCATGATCTAGTTGATTTGTTGAATACCGTGCTTCTGAATACCCAGGTAGCAGAAATGGTGAAGAATACTTTTGAGTCCTTCCATATGGATAAGAAAATATTACCATTTTCTTAGATTTTTATTTTATTGTTTATCAATGTTCTCATCTTGCTGGCTAGATTTTTGCATCGGTGGTCCTGTTAAAGACGGTTCAAATGTTACAGTTAGCACACAATACAGAGGTGCACTGCCTGACAGGGATGGGAAGGCTGGTGTGCTCTTCCCCTTGCTGAAAACCACTCAGCGATCCTCACCTCAAAAAATGGTCTGTTGGCACAGATAATAGGTAGTACGAGGTTTGGCTGCTTTCTTGCTGTCACACAACGTCATTGTTATCTAACCTAATTTATGTCTTCCAGTCAGTGTTCAGCCTCATTCCCCGTCCCAGTTGCAGAAATATACAGAAGCTCCAAACAATGAGCTAACTACAATAAAAATTAATTTTCTGCTTGAGGCAGCTCCTCTGGTTTGCTGTGCTATATGTACAAAATTATTCTTTGTTGGCTACACAATTTATTTTTTTCAAATCCACACCTCCCCCAACTTTTTGCAAAAAAAAAAATTTTGAACTTGTAGTATTCCCTTGTACCTGTGTAAATCTTAACAAGAGAATTGACTGAATACCTCCAGTGCATAATCCTACAAAAAATTATTGATGACCTACAGTAGATAAAATAATCTTGAAGCCTTGTGAAGAAATAATGTATTAAAGATTACATCCTTTCAACAGACAATTTCCATTGCAGACTTATACAGTGGAATGAAGATAAAATTGAGTGGGGCATATAAATTTGGTGAATAAAAGATGAAAGGTTGTAATGAAGACAGTGGAGAAAAATGTGTCTCTTGTAAAAGCTGTAAGAATGAGGGAAATATTAAACTTTCCCAATTGGCTGTATTTGGCTTTATTGCACTTGGCATGTATGCACCCTTACTAGCAAGAGTCTTGTAGTTATCAGGAAGTCGAAGAATCCTAGTTTACTTGTGGAAAGCAGAAGGCAGATGTTAGCGTTTCTGAAGAATTCCCTTGGTAGCCTTTGATTCAGGCAGGCTCTTCGGTACCTTGGTGTGTGCTGTGCACCTGGCCTCTACGTGAGCAGGGTTGCCAGCTCTGTGGAAATCAGCTCCCTTGCTGTGCAGAATCGGAATGACCTTTTTCATTATATAACATTTAAGAATAACAATGTTTAAAAGGATGTATTTTTTAAGGGAAAAGTTACAAAAGTGTAAACCAATAACAATGATTACTGATATTGTATTTTGCAATAAATACATTCCATTAGGGACTCTTGTCGTCCTGTCCAGCTTATTAAGACAGCTCATTAGCCAATCCAACATTTCCTAGGCCAGGAGCTTTTGAGAGCTACATTTTTCCTATTATGTTCTATAAATATTGTTACTCAATCCTCTGAGAGCTGTGGCAATCTCTTCTTTCTCTACTCAGATGGAACATCCCCTTCCTGGTTCATCTTCTTATCCCCTGTAATTTTGGCACTAGAGTGCTACATGATACTGTAAAGGACATGGCGATTTTTTTTCCAGTCTTATTTAATATTACATGATTGACATTTTTATTGTATGTATATATGACTACTTTTCCCTGGTCCTAAATTTCAGATTGCCTTTTTGTGTTTGCTGTCTTTTAAATCTCAGAAATACCACCTTACTAGCTTAGGGAATTACGTCTTACTTATTCATGACTTACATTCCCTTTAAGATTTATTGTTTAGCTTCCTACAAGATTCTTACACAGTCTACATAAGGAACTTTTTTATTAGTGGGGTTAGGGCTAGAGATGCATTTGAGAGTGGAATGGCCAAAACTGCTTAGATTTTGAGAAATGCAGTTACCAGTATCTCTTAATCCACTGTTGTTCAAAGGGCTTGCTTTCCGCTGGACTACTGTGATGGCAGTAACTCAAGTTCCCTACTTCTGTGGCATCAACCCACTGCGAAGTGTATGGATGGAAGAGCTCCAAGAAGAGCCAGCATCATGCCTGCGAAGTTGGATCAGTTCTGAGTTTCTCAAAACTACATATCATGCCATGCAGTCTGCTTTTATTCAAGAAAAGACTTGATGAAGACAACGTCATAGTGTGATTTCAGGATGGGTCTGTTTGGTGTCTGATGAAAAATAATGTGATTCTTGAGAAAGAGGATGAAATTCAGTTAGCAGAAGTTGTGAGCACAGATAAGTTATTTAGAGGAGGAGAAGTGAGTCTTCACAATTAATTTTTTGAAGTTGCTAGCAAAATTAACATGCATTCTGTTGTGACTGGAGTGTGAGAAGCTGCTAGAAGCTTCCCACATATCCAATAGAGCCAAGGCCCAGCCCCTCAGTGACCATGGCAGTGCCTCTATGGTAGTATATTTCCAAAGAGGGGAAAAAAGTTGCTACGCAAGAGCAATTGCAGCTGGGAGAGAGGAGTGAGAATACGTGACAAAAGCAACCCTGCAGATACCAACGTCAGTGAAGAAGGAGGAGGAGGTGCTCCCAGCATCAGGGCAGAGATTCTCCTGCAGCCTGTGGAGAAGACCGTGGTAAGGCAGGCTTTGTCTCTGCAGCCCACGGAGAGTAACGGTACAGCAGGTATCCATCTGTAGCCTGTAGAGGAACCCACTCTGGAGCAGGGAAGGAGTGTGAGGAGTCCTTCTTCTGAGGACAAGGGAACAGCAGAGGCAGTGTGTGATGAACTGACCACCACCCACATTCCTGTCCCTCAGTACTGCTGGCAGAGAGGAGGTAGAGAAAATCAGAAGTAAGCCCAAGAATCAGGGAAGGGTGAGAGGAAGGAGTTTTTAAGACTTGGGGTTATTTCTCATTACCCTACTCTGATTTGATTGGTAACTTTTCTCCCAAATTGAGTCTCTTTTGCCCATGATGGTGATTGCTGAGTGATATTCCTTATCTCTACCTATTTTTTTCTGCCCTGTCCAGCTGAGGGGTGAATGTCTAACGTCTAGCCAAGGTCAACCCACTACGCATAAGTTGTCTTTTTATAGCAGTGCTGTAGGTGCAGTCACTGGCATACAGCAGAGGGAGGAAACCTTGTGTGGAAGCTCCTTGCTTTTCTACACTTGGAGACCATACTCTCAATTTATCTGCTAAATGGATTCCCACCTTTGAAACTCATACATAAGTGCGTAGCTTGAAGGTTTGTGTAGCTTCATACTGCAGTAGCCATATGTTCTGCCTGGTGAAGGGAGGGAGGTGTGCCTGGTAAGGTTCTTAACTCGGGATTATTTGTTTATAGTAAGAAGATTTGTCTTGTATCGTACTTCTCACTAAAGCAGCTCAGGTTCAGAACAAGAAATGTTACATTCACTTATTACACATTGTATCTTCCCTTGGGAGACATCAGGTCCAATATTTGAAGCATCTGATCCAATTTCATATTGGATATGTTGAACTTCTCAGGAAAATTTTTGATGCTATCAGAGGAGTAAGTATCTTCCTAATGAAAAGCTAATACTTATAAATTGTTAGACTAGTACTCTGAGACGAAGTGAGAATTATTTTTTAAAAGTGTTTATTAAACGGAAATGTACAAAATGTTGCTCCGACCAACAGATCACTGTTAAGGGTCTTTCTCAGGAATGTTCCATGTCTTCCTGTCAAAACCAGCTGCTTTTCTTTTGTCCTAGAGACAAAATATCCCTTGCACTTGGAGGTATTCGTGCTATTAATAACTATACCACATTCCTCTTCCAGCTTACGCTCCAGAATTCACTGAGAAACATGGCAAAGTAGGTGCATGCTTTTCCTGTGAGACTTGCTGTCGCTTAGACGCTGCTTTTGAGCTTCCTGCAGACTTGTGTCTGGAAGACCTGTTATGACAAGATCTCTTGTTTTGCCAGTTTCGGACCTCAGAGATTACTTTACTTTTCTGTTGTATTTGATAAAATAATATAGTTTGTATTTGGTAAGATAACGTATTTGGTGCCAGGGCAAAGAAGCAGTATGAAGTTTGTCTGTCTGTGCTATTTTTAAGAGTTTATTGTAAAGTTTGAAACATTAAGTTCATGATTTCTTCATTTGTTGAATGTGAACACTCAGAACTCCTGATACAACTAGACAGTTCTTCCCAGATAGATGTGTATGTCCAAGGCAAAAAAGAAAAACTAATTTAATTCTAGACCCTGAAGGAAGAGCTAATCTTTGGAACATTTTTTTTTTTAATGGATGATGCTAGAGTGTCTGATGCCTCCCTGCTTTAGTGATATTTATTAACACCCAAGACTGTTTGCAGATGCCCTAACTTTATGGAAGGGGAGCTGAAGTTACCAGAAGGCTTGGAGATTCGTTTAATGATGTGCAGCTCTTTGCAGAAACAGAGGTGGAAAACAGATCTTCTGTGTCCTTGTCTAACAATTAGTGCCAACAGTAGTCCTTTTCTGTTAAATAGAACTATGGGAAGATCACTTTTTATCACTTCTGTGACTTTCTTACCTGGATTCAGCAGAGTTCTTCATGTCCAGAATTTCTCTCATCTGTCAGAGCCGGAACTTGCCAGAGTTAGCTCTCCATAATGAAGAATACTCCAGTCAACGTTTTGCTTACTTTCTAATTAGAGCTCTTTTAATCATAGGTAATTATTGTGTAGATTGCTACCATGTTCAACACCTTTTGCTTTTCTTCAACAGCAAGAAACCTATTATTTTTATTTAAACCAATATATCTTTCAGCCACGTGTAAAAAATAATCACTTTGAGAAGGTTACGCATTAGATAAATCAGTTGTTTGTCACCAGTCTCTTTCCATGCGGAAACATTAAGATTTAAGCCATTGAAGGTGACTGCTTAAGGCAGTGGTTTTTTTTAAACAGTTCACAGACAAACAGTTTTCATTTAGTGAGGTTGCCTTGCTTGGAAGTATCCGTTCTTCATATGTTTAAAATTTCTTTCTTGAGTCTTCTACGGATCTGTGATTAGGCTAACTGACAGTGCAAGGAAGAATTTTAATAATGACCAAATAGCTGGATTTCTGTGGTGGTAACTCACCAATAGTCAGCTAGGACATCTTTCACTTGGGAGAAACAAGGAGACATCATTCAAGCAATAAACAGGGAAACTGGAAAAGTGGCAGCTTTGCTCTTGTGCTCCATCCCCACCCAATATCAAGTCACCAGTTGATCATTTCCAGAGCTGTGATTATTGCATGAAAATTAATGAACTGCTTATAATATGAGCAGTTGAACTCATCTATGAGTTACAGCAAATCATGGTGATGGGTATTTCTGGTTTTCTTTTTTTAAAACTGTGTTACATGGGAAACACACGTGGAAGTTAACACATACTCCTTTGCATCCATACTAGAAACAATAAGCTATGACAATAGAAGCACTATATAGATTAAAGGTATTTATGAGCTACTTCACAGCTATAAAATTCATTACAGTTCATTTGTGTATTTTGAGGTGTCCCATGAAAATGAATAGATGATTTAGATCATATCATGTTGTTAGAGGATCATTTTTTAATGTGTGTTTACTTTTTTATGTGCTATTATGTTGCTTCAGTAGCTCAGATATAACTTATTCAAACAATTTTTGAAGCTTTTGAGAATCTTCAGAATAACTGTCTAGACTATTGTATGCGTTTTTCCCAAACTTTACTTGACACCTCTTGAATGCAAATTCACTGGGGAAGGGGGGATGGTGCTTGTCCTACACTTTCTCTCCTTGATCATACACACACACTATTAACCTCACTCCTCAGAGTGGCTGGCAAGATCAAAACATAAAGTTTTTAATCTTTTTCTGTTTCTAGGTGGACTAATTCATTTTCTTTGTGGATAATCTTAGGGTTGGTGTCTCTCTCTTCCTGCTTGGACTTGCCAGTTGAAGGATGCGAGACAGAATCTCTGGTTTTTTTCAAAGCAGTCTACAAAATTGACATCAATAACAATAAATTTTAAACACGCATTGTCTAGTGAAACCTGTGTCACCCAAAACACTGTCTGACTGGTAGACAATGCAAGAGATATATGTAGAGAAGATGGTTTTAAAAAATAAAATGCATCAAAATTAGTGTATTCACTGATGTCAATGCCACTTCTGGTATTGAAGAATTGATTTTGATATATGGAGAAGGAGATTGAAAATAACCTTTGTTTTGCCCAGAAAGGAAAGCATATGGGGATAAACCCTGGACAACACTGAGTATTTGTGGAAGGAGCAGATGGCAGCGTAATAAGCTATTGGAGTTGTGTCTGGTACCTAAAGTGCTGCCATTGATTTCAGTGCTAGGATAGTAGATAAAGTTGCCTTAGAAGTCATTGAAATATGCCTTTCTACAAAACTGATCATAACATTTTGGTGCCAGCCACAGAAAAGATGCTCTCCTTTGTTTTGTGAACTACATAACATGACTTTTCTTTAGCATTTAGTAGAGAACCGTTCTATTAAAGTCTGAGAGAGCTGCTTCAGAGGCACAAGATAAAGACTTACAGTGATAAAGCTGATCACGCACGCTGCTACTGATAGGTAGGTGCTACTAGAACTTGTTGGGGACAGTGCATCTAACCAAAACAGAGAAAAGAAGATCTTACTTAACAGAGGAGTCACCTGTGTACATACTGGCTCCAGAGTAATTTAATCAAGTTAAATGAACTGTACTGAAAATCATGGAGTCATAGAATCATTAAGATTGGAAAAGACTTCTAAGATCATCATGTCCAACCATCAGCCCAACACTACCACGTTTAGTTCCCTATCAATAGATGATACTCTTTTTGTAGTTTTCACATGCATGCTTTTACATCTAAAACATATTTAGATAAGCTTCTTTGCTTGTGTATCTAGCCTATTTGTAGGGTTTATTTACCAATAAACCAGTTGTTAAATGCTGTATTTGTGCTTGTTGAATGATAATCAGGATTCAGTTTAAAAAAGGCTTTCACGAATATTAGTAAATTATTTTGCAGAAAAGAAATGCAACATTACCCATTTCTTAACAAAATCATAGTTTAAATAAATATGTATAAGCCAAGTTGCTTATTTGCACAGATTGCACCTTTATAGTGTATGCTTCTGGGTAGCTGATAAGTGCCAAAATGTTTGTGTAAAGTGTATCAATCAACGAGGAAAAAAAATTTTTTTAAAAAAAGAAATAAAAATCAAAGTTGAAAATACAGAGCTAGATTAAAATCATTTATGTAAATGTATCTTACTTCCAAGTTGAAACTTGTTACCTCTACTACAGTCTAGATTGTGAGAGGGAATATCACTTGTTCTATCAGCTTTTTCCATTGTTATCCATAGCATCCTGCCTCTGAACTTCACAAGTGGCATCCTCCGTTTTCGCAAGCAGACAGAAGCCTCAAAATATGCCTCAAAAAAGATAATGAGGAATAACCCTTTGCTCATCCTTGGCAATACACGGCCATTCTTGAACGTGTCAGCAGATTGCATGAAATGGTAGAGAAGCAGCCTCATACCGAGTCTGCAGAGGCCTCTGGGAGACCTCTGGTAACAGCTTCTCTCTCTTTGCCATGAAATAGGACTGCAAGTGATAGATGGTTGATTTGTGATTCTGGTCTGGGAGCTACCTTATGCAGATTCTTTCCCTGCAAGCAGAGTTTACTCCTAGTAAGGCAGTTTCATATAGTCGTCTTGGTTGGGCCCCACTTGACTGATTTGATTTCTAGCTGTGAGAAATGTGGATCCTGAGAAACAGGGTATGACTTGCATTCTCCATGAGGAGCAGTTCTCCCTGAGTAAGGGTAGAGGTTTTGTGTGCAGATTTCAGCTATGCGGAGTCCTAATTGTTTCATTCTTTCAGTTGTAACACATCTTTTCAATAAGATGTTTCCTGAATATTCAGTTTGGTTCTTGTTTGCGAGAAAGAGCATCATGATGCTAGGTTTTGTTATGGAAATACGTGAAATTACTTGAAAGGTAAAAAGTTCTGTTCAGTCATGAGAGTTCTTATGTGTGTGCTTATTTGTTCTGTTTCAAATAAGCAGATAACATGTAGTTAGGTGTTCAGAATGCTCTTCGTTCAATGAGTAGATCCATCACTATTCCAGAATGAGATAGAGCTCTGGAGCTGTACTGCTTGTTCTGTAACACTTAAGATAGACAGGGAATACTTGACTGTGGTACTTTATCTTCAGAGCAGAATGACAGCCTTGCTTTACAAAGGTAGTTTTCAATTTTAGTGTTTCTTCACCAGGCCTTTTCTGTTAACTGCTTCTTACCCCAGGATATGAAGGGTCAGGTAATTTCAGAAATCCAGAAATGAGTGACTTAGAAACTGCTTGCTCTTTTCCTAAAAGATGTAAACATGGATTTTTCTATTTTTTATTAGATTTGTCTTGTACACCATGAAAAGAATATGTTTTAGGAGTGTACCTATGTACTGCTTATTTCAAGCAGCAATTTGTTTGAAATGTGCAAATATTGATCAGAGGCTCGTAGAATACAGTTGATTTGGGGATCATACTCAATGATCGTTGCTCAATGCTCAGTGCTTTTGGGCAGAGTAGTTTTGCTTTTACGTGCTGCTGGGTGAGTCCAGTTCCAGAGTGATATCTGTCCAGTAAACCTCATTTGTTTGGTTTGATGTGTAAAATCTCGAATCTTCTGCTGTAGTCGATAGTTTTGAAAATCTCTGCACAATACCCATCATGAAGTACGTCAGTGTAGCATGAATCTCTGGTCAGCCTGCAATACTGCGTGCAAGGCAGAGCTCAAGCCCAAAACTAAGAGCAGGGGAACATACGCTCT
>NW_009733343.1:60087-63127 GCF_000703405.1 Apaloderma vittatum
AGGGGTAGCTAGTTTGGCTTTTTGACATCAGGTACCACGCAGCTTGCTGTTTTGCCTTGTGCCAGCTGTTGACCACAAAAGGAAGGCTGTTAGATTTGGGGGTTAATTTTCTGCCAGATTAGAGACAAGGTGAGTCATTTTTGCTGGATTAGTGAGTTGAATTTGGTTTACGACATGCTCAGATGAACAGTAGAGCTCACACAAGACCAGGAATAGGGGTGACATACGTACCATTAAAATGAGAAACTGTCATGCACAGTTGACACTCAATCTTTTCCTTTAAAAAAAATCAACATATCTCCAAGAAAGAGGAACAAGGTTTATTTCGTGCCTTTTGCTTGCGCTGCCACCACTGCAGAGGTGATCCACCACCATTAGTGGTCCAACAGCTTCATCCTTCCATTCCTCCAGGGCTCTATAGGTAAGTGCTACCTGTTCTGCTGCACTTGCTGTTCATCTTTTGTCTGGGCCATATGCCCTGAGACATCATCTCATGAATCCTCAAAGTTCCTGTTTGGGGCTCTCCCCAGTTTTGGATAATTTGTTCTGGCCAGAAGTATTTTGCTTATTAAATTTCTTTCCTTTTCTGTTTTGAATATTCATCCCTCCCAAATCTTGTTACTAGCCAGCTAGGTTTTCTCCAGGGTTTCTTAATGAAAATGTTTAGTGATAGTATTGTTAGGACCCACCCTGAGGTATTCTGTTAATCCTTTCATTCAGTCCGGTGCCTCTTTTCGTCTGTTCTTCATGCAGTTCCTCACCCACCTTTTTGTTCTTTTGCTGGCTTTGGAGTCCAAAGTTGTTTTTTATAATTAGATTCTCTGTAATGTTCTCACTAATTCCTAAAGAGGAATTAAACGAGCAAAAGTTCTTGTCATTTTGGTTACTTAATGGGGACGGGGGAAATCTCAGCATGTACAAGAATATCATCTTCTGCTGTCCACTTTATTTTGCTTTTTTTTTTTCTTTCCCCCCATTGACCCCTGCATGTATATGGAGGAACCTCTTGTTTCATCATACAGTCAGTGTAAGTACTAGGGAAAATGTCTTCATATTCAAATCCTGCCACATCTGTTTCAGTTTCCTTTACTTCTTTAATGGACTTTCTGAGTCATAATCACTAAAAAAAAAATACATTGGTTGCAGGGGTGGACAGTTTAGAGAGTTAAGAAGGAAACGACACACACCCCCCACACCTCCCCGTTTAGTTTATAACGAATGCTGCTGTCAGAAAAGATGTTGACCAACCATCTCATGTTTTTAATGGAATTGAGTGTAAGTTTTCAAAACCAGATTGTATGCTAAAGCATAAAGGCTGCAATTTGGATGGACTTTTATTTCACCTTCTTTGTTTTATGTGAAGTAGTTATTTTAGGTGCACAGTTTATTTCAGCCTATTCGACACAGACCAGCACTGTATTTTAACTTTGTTTTGTGATGCACGAGAAGACCAGGTACAGTGTACATCAGTATTGGCATAAGGCAAGGGGTATGCACATAATGAATATTTTGTGTAACATTCGTTCACACTTGGCAAGTTCTTTTCGTGCAGGAGCATCCGCCTTCAGAATCCGCTGGTGAATAGGGGCTGCGTGAACCTGGTGCGATGCAATTGCCTTGGTTTTACAAAAGAATATGTGAGGTGTGTAAAACACGGTCTTACACTTCAGCTTATTGCCTTGAAATCATTGTAGCGTGGATAGCATTTGAATACATAAACATCCACAAAGCTGAGCTATGCCCTTTTTTTGAAGATGGAGATCTCTGCATGTAAGAGACATGATGGAAAATGTGTACAGTCTATACAATCTTCTAAGCAGTAGATTGAGACCAGTGGCACTTCCCCGAAAAAAAATAAATTACCCGAAATTTGCAGCACATTCATATTCAATTTCATCACAGCAGATGCTCATTAGTATGTTGTTATTAATTGGTATTCACTTTAGGTTTTGTTTAAAATGAAGATAATAATTAGGTTTTAATTACTGCATCTTTCTGGGGGGGGAGGGGAGGAAATGCCTCTCAAAGCACTGAAGTATTTCCTGTATGCTTTGCTCCCTTGCATCTAAGCCTTGGAAGAGTCTCCGAGACATATTTTTCTGCCAAGAGACTTTTTTTCTATTTCTTTTTCTTTCTTTCTTTCCTGTTTTTAAAGTATTAAGAACTCGTTCTAAAGGATTTATTTGATGGACATGCTGAATCATATAACAGTAGTAAGAGCCCCTGTTCTTTCTAATCAAATTACCAAAAAGGCTTTTCACAAAAGTAACTCTCTCAAGCAGCTGATTAATGAAGTGGTGCCACTGTTTTGTATTATAATTAATTGAAGTAATACAAATAACCTGTGGAAATTATCTCCTTTGCAAAGCTGTCTAATAGAGTTAGCAAACTAGAAGGAGGAGTTTTCCATGGGTTCTTAATTTATTATTGCCTTCGTCATCCATAAAACCATGACACAACAGAGAGCAGTAAATGACGAATATGGAATAACACCGCCACAGAGAGGGCTTGAAGAAATGGGAGAGAGTTGGGTGCAGAAGAAAGTAAAGGGTAGAAAAAAGTGAGGATACAGAGAAGATTGAAAGGGTCATGAATGTGGTGGGACTACAGAGAAATAGATGAATCTGCCAAAGAGTAAATTAAAGACTTCGAACTACTTTAGAGGAATATGAGTACTCTAAAAAGCATTGGAGAAACATTGGCCATCCCATCTTCCTTTGATTAATACAGAAATGCAAAACAGTTCAGAGAAAATCAGTCTAAGTAGGAGCATGGCGTTTTATGGACTGTTCAAATGTATGCTTTCAAGATACAGAGTTTTTACGTGCTGCTTAAAAGGTGTTTAGTAGAATACCCTGTAACTAGGTAAGTAAAACATCAGAACTAGAATCATTAGTTCAGTCTTCTGCTACCTTGCTGTTGTGAATTCCCATCAACTTCGGTTCATTTTTTCCCTTTTTTCCTTTCCTCAGACCTTTCTTACCTGGATGACTGAGACCTTTTCTTACTGGTCACAGAATCACAGAATCATTATGGTTGG
>NW_009733344.1:0-9625 GCF_000703405.1 Apaloderma vittatum
TAAGCCGTTTGAAATATTTTTCTCCCCCTGTATGGTGGAGCAGGGAGAATGAGAGAATGGCTGTGCAGGTCCCTGGCTGCTGGTCAGGGTCAAACCACGACACCCTACTTTTGCCAAAACACAATACCAGCCTATGGCCTCAGCTGATGTCAAAAAGTAGAGCGGCACCAGGTTATACAGCAGCAAATTTGACTTTGCAACTTTCACTCTTGCAGTGTAATAAACACTGGGAGTTAGACCAGGGGTGTTTGGCACCAAAAAGCCTTTCTTTCCACCTTGAAAGTTCAGAATAATCTTCTTTTAGCGGTAACTAGGCAATAGACTTCCTGTCAGTGAATCAGCTGCTGCAGAAAGACTTCTTTACATGTACAAGACACTGCATTTACATTTTGACCCATTTTAAAGATGGCTGAGGGGGAGTGACAAGTCAGTCAGAAATCCTAATATTTTGGCAGAGTTCATTCCAGACTCCTAACAGGAAGAAAAGTACTAGTCTAGATTTAAATATAGTAGCTTATTCTTATGTTTTATTTATGACAATCCTTTGATTAGAAGTTCTTTGCTACTCCTCACTTCTCTTGAAATGTTCTGGCTATACTGTATGGTTCAGAGAGCATGCATACCCTCCAGAGAAAAGCAGAATTGGCACTGGGTTTCCTGCTCAAAGTGGACCTGGTGACAGTTTTTGGTTCAGCTCAGGAAAGTGTCTTTCAAGTTACTTTCCTGTAATTTCCCTTTCCTGAACTTGTGTTCACATAGCAGAGGTTTCTGGGCTGCAAACTGGATTCCCTTCAGATGAGGTCAAACCAAAAGATGCACCCATGAGGTGCACCTGGCATGGTCTATCCATAAATGCAGTTTGGATCAACAGGCAGCCTAGGGCTAATCTGAGGTTAAAGCCAGAAACAGGCCTGTAGTGGGGACCTTGGGCAATCAAGAAAAGCTCTCTGACTCCACTCATCTCCTCCTGTTGCACCATGTTGCCCTCCGATACAGATATATCTTCATGTGTCTCTTTTCCATACTTCAAATATAGAGGGAAATTTGAACATCAAGTGCCAACTCATTCTATCATTTCAACTGCAGATGTAAAGTCATAAAATTCTGTAAAGATGTCTTCAGATCCTGAGGGTTTGAGCAAGGCTTTGTGTCACAGGTTCACTAAGATGTTTCTGATGGGGAAAGAACCATGACACTGAGCCCCACGGTTTGAACAGGCAATAGTGTTATCCATGGTGTCCATCCCCATTTCCCTTCCTCTGAACCCCTGCTAACCTGCAAAGTGCCTCTTTGCCAGATCTGTGGTTCTATGCATATTATGAATGAGACTTTAGTTCTTCAAAGATGCATGAGATATGGAGTGTACAGAGAATTTGTAAGTGCTGCAAAGGGGCCATAAAAAACCACTTCAGCACTTGTGCTTCATGCAAGACAACAGACCACTGGGAGTCTAAATAAACACTGTCCCCTGCTCACTTCGCTTTTCGGGGCACACACATCTGTAGTCGTATTCCTAGCTGTCTCACTACCACCATAAAATGACCTTGCTCCTGGTATAAAAGAAAAGGAGAAAAAGTCCTTGGAACAGTATCACTCCCATTTTTTGTCAATCATCTTCCAGTCCCCTCCTCAAACACATTCTGATAGGGAACCATGGGAGCACAGATCCCCACTAGGAGTCCATATTATTCAGCAATATTCTTAGGGATCTACTAACTAATTTCTCAAGAACATAGGAGGAAAAATGGGAAGCCTGTTTCTCAGGAGCAAATAGAGCAGATCTATCTTACTGTCAGACTTAGACATACATCCCCCCCTTTTTGCTGCCTAATTCAACAGAGTCAGAGAAGACAACCAGACCAATAGTGAAATTAGGAACGCTACATTCAAACCAGTCTGTCACATAACCCTGATAGGCATAGGAGAGCCTCCAATTTTAAAGAGAAGTCATAAGCTGTGCACATACAAATCTTCATTTCACCTCATCTTCTAAGGCAGATAAACTGAATTCCATATCAATCATCATGTTATGATCTTCTAAGCCTTTCATTGTTTTAACACAGCACTGAAGTAACGGTGCCAAATAGTGCAATTTGCAACATAATGACACTGGGTGTTTTGGAGTTGTTTTGTAAAGTATTCGTCTCTTAGATAAAAAAAATATTGAACCTCAGTTACAAGGTGTTCTGTTTACTTTGTATTAGAGGCATTTGAGACATTTTGCAACTATGAAGGGGTTAAGAAAGTGCCTTAATAAGTACTGTAAATTAAAAGAGACCCTGTATGTTTTTTAGCCATCAGCACGCTTGTAGCAAACGTGGGTGTTCGCGAATCCTAGCCATGATGATGATGATGTATGTAACCCACAAATGCTCTTATGAATATGATTCCCTGAATTTGAAGTGCTTGGTATGTTGAAGGCTATATTAGCCTGGACACTGAACAAAGGACAAAGAGGCATTCAGTCCTAGGTCACAACTTGTAAGACAAAGCAGAGACGCTTTGTTGTGTGTTATATTCTGCAAAGGCAGAATTCATAGAATTGTAGAATCGTTTGGGTTGGAAAGACTCTTAAGATTGAGTTCAATCATTGAGCCAGCTCATTTACTAAACTGTGTCCTCAGGCACCACATCTACACATCTTTTAAACACCTCCAGGGATGGTGATGCCACCACTTCCCTGGGCAGCCTGTTCCAGTGCTTGACAACCACCTTCAATGAAGACATTTTTCCTAATATTCAATATAACTCCCCCTTTCCAGCACAGCTTGAGGTTATTTCCTTTTGTCCTTGTTACTCGGGACAAGAGAACAAACTTGGGAAAAGAAACCAGGGAAGCACTCCTCCTTCCCAATTCTCTTCATAAGTTTTCCATAGTCTGAGGCTCATGATATAATTTACTTCAAAAAGACTAATTTTCAAAACTACCGAGTTCTGGAGAGGAGTGCATTGTTTCTTGCCTCCATTCTCTCAGCACGTTAGGCTGCCATTGAAGCCTGGAGGGGGCTGAGGGACTTCTGAAAGCTCCCATCTAGGCAGGAGCATACATCTCAGCAGGACATTCCACTGAAAGCTGCTTTCTTCTTGGTAAAGATGCTGAATTTTTCCATCTGAGAGTGGTATAGTGTCCCTTATTGTCTTGCTCAATTTAGTTCATTTACATTCCTCTGCTTCTTACCACTGGGTATGTCTTTGCTGGTATTTACTATTTGTGACTATTTAAATTGGATCCAAAACTTATATATCTAGGTCTACTAGAATTCCTTTTCTGTTTTTACAGTTATTCTGAGTTACAGCTTCAAATGCATCCTTCTCCCTCCTTGCTTAGTTCAGTATGTTTTTCTTTCTCCTTAAGCTCCCTCTCCTCCCAAGTCCAAATAGTTGTAAAAAACCCCAACCATATAAATAAATAAATAAATACACCCAGGAGTACAGTGTCATCCCTAACCCTATAATCTTGCTGTCTAATTTTATCAGCATGTCCAGTCTCTCTCAGTTTCCCTCCCAGCAGCACCTTGTTCAGAAACAATGCTTCCACGTGCAAAGCTGAATTCTCTGGAAAACCCTATGGCGTGCTGTCTCGTAACAGACATTGCATCAGTCCTCTGAATTCACATGCACAGATATTTTTAAAGGACAAACTGGAAAAGGCCAATAGAGAACTCAGATAAAAATTTTTAAAAAATCATGTTATCTTGAAAAAGGATTGCATGGTACATTTGTATCTTTTCTTACTCGGCCATGTAATGGTAGATTCCCCCTCAGGTAAAAATAAATTGAAGGGAAATGAAAAATAGCCTATAATTTCTCTGTTTGGGCAAACATTCTGCACTATCCAAAAAAGACAAAGCTAATGAAGTTTATAAGGTGAGGGACTTAATAAGAGAGAGGGTTTACAAGATGTTAATAAGTATTTCAATCAAACAAATAAATGCTTTGATACATACCTTCAACTAAAGTCACTCAAAAACATTCAGTTTGAATAAACACACTCCTAGACTTTCTTATATGTACATTATACACATATGTGTATGTGTACATATGTTTTTATTTTTTTTCTTAGTGAGAAAGATAGCCCATGCAGGCTGAAAAGCTGGAGAAGGAGTAGCTTTGATCTCTAGGCAGAACCAAATACACAGTCTTAGTTATGAACAAGTCAAGAAAGATGTGTTGGTAGGGGACTGAGCAATATGCAGGTGTTCCCTCTGGAATAGGAATGACTCCTTCTGAAAGTGGCCGTGGATCCCTTTGAGAGACAGCCTCTCTCCATTTAGGATTCTACTTGTAAGAATCAAATCCCATGCTGTCAGGGACACCTGCAACACAAAGATCATAGGAAAAGCGCCGCTCGGTCAGACCTTCTAGCCCAGTACTCTCCAACAGGAGTGAAAGGAGCAGCTATTCATCTATTTATTCTTCTCATACTCCTGCAGCTTCCACAACTCCTGGACTGAAGATGTTGGCGGATGTATCCCTGACTATTTCCATTAGCATCTATTTATGAACCTAATCACACGTCCGTGAATTTGTGCATTTCCCTTCTGAGCCCACTGATGCAATCTGCCTCCAGTTGTGAGACATTTAGAAGTTAATTCTCTGCCGTGTAAAAAGCAGTTCCTTGTATCTATTTTAAATCAATTTTTTTTTGGTCAGTTTTAATGCATACACCTTTTTCTAGTTTTGCACTAGACAAGATCTGGTCTGAGTTAGCAGTCAAGAGACCTAGATCTCTGACTAGATTCCTTAGGTCTGGTTCCAGTTTTGCATTACCTCGTCCACCGATTTGTGATGTTATAAACAACCATCATATTGCCCTAAGTCCTCACCCCAGCCCTAAAAATCCCAGACTTTTTAATATCTCTTCATAAGGCAATTTCTTCACCCTTTCAGTTGATTGCCCTTCTCAATTTGTTTTCTATATCCACTATGTCCTTCTATATCCACTATGTCCTACTATATCCACTATGTCCTGGCAACTAACGGTGCCAGCAGCATCTTTTGCTGAAGAGCATCTTTCACAGTGTCACAGATGGAAGTTTATATTGGTTTAGCTTCCCCCTTGGCTGGGCAGTCAGGTAATCCCCTTTGTTAAGGCAGTTAACCACAAAGTAAGATCTGGCCTAGAAGAGGTGTATCAGTCTAACTCACTTTCCAGGGACCAGTTCCCTCCTTTTTCCCCCAACTTTCTCAGCCAAAGCATCCTGAAAACTCTTCTGCTTGTGGTCACCTTTCTGTGTAGGCAAGTCTTCCTTTTATGAGTTGTTTTTGTTTGTGTAAGAATTCCCAATAAACATGATCACATGCTAAGGCCAATGTATAAAGGGCTTGAACTAGAAATGCACTACTCCAATCTGCAACTTCTTAGTTGTCTAGCAATACTTTGTAATAAATCTAACAAGTACCATTTGACAGATGGCTAGAAAATATAGTGCCTGTATTTAGGAAGGAGTTAGCCACCAGAAGAAAAGGAATGTGGATAACCACAGGTCCTTGAATACTGACTTCTGCGGTATGCAAACCTTCAGAACAGCTTTTAAGGGACAAGATAATTAAAGACATGGAGGTCAGATGAAAATGACATAAAATACAGCATGGGCTTAACCAAAGTAGATTGTACCAGATTAACCTCATACATTTGTTCGACAAGATAACCTAGATTCTAGACAAAGGACATGTGATTGATCCCGTCTGTCTTAACTTTAGTGAAGTCTATGATAACACATGGGAAATTATTAGTACAACAGGAGGAGATGGAGAGTAGCAGAGAAATTGTGAGGATGAGA
Source organism: Apaloderma vittatum (assembly GCF_000703405.1). NCBI lineage: Eukaryota > Metazoa > Chordata > Aves > Trogoniformes > Trogonidae > Apaloderma > Apaloderma vittatum. The sequence continues at coordinate 5,784 of NW_009733344.1, forward strand.
ATCTGTCTCAAGTCAGACACAAAGTGTACTTTTCAAAAGGGAAGGTTTATGGCTGAAAGGAGGTTATAAATGAGGTTCTTAAAACTTTCACCCCACTTTATATAATTTTATAGAACTCACTAATGATCAGGGAAGAAAAATTAGGAAAACATTGACAAAAAAATAACTGGCAAATGGAAAATGCTAAAAGTAGGGAAAAAATGGAGTACAGTACACAAACAGATGGATAGCATCAAAGACTTCGTTAATGGGAAGAAAAGTGAAAGTACAAACTGAAGGATCACCATCTTGGAACTAACAGCAAGAAATTCTCCTACAGACTTAATAATCCTTCCTTGGAAATGGCTAGAGAGAGGGATGACTTGTTTCTGTTTGAAGATTTGTAGGAGGTCTGTGAGTCACTAGTATGAGTATATCATGAAAAAAAAATGCCATCCTACTATGCATAAACAAGAGATGCTTCTGTGGAGGTGGGGAAGGATGCTTGCTATCTGGAGCAACAAAATTTTAATTTAAAGAGGTACAAGCAAGAATTACAGAGATAATCAAAGGAATAAAAACTTATCTTTGGAAGAACTTTGAGACAAAAAGATGTGATTTTTATACACTAAGTTACTCAGGCCAAAATCAGAGTTGATCCAAGAATGAATGAGTACAAGTTTTAACTGGATTTCTTGGACTTGAAAAATATGGACTCAGAAATTAAATGAGGTTTTCTGATAGAAATCAAAGGGACAGGAAAACTGGTTTAATATGCAGTCTTACAGTGAAGGAGATCATGCAATACAATGTTTACACTAGGCCAGGGATGGAACACAATTAACTATGAAATCTCCTTTCCAGTTACCTTTAACAGAAGCAGTAATCCAAATTTGCCACATAACAAGAGTAGAGGACAAACTTCTGCAGAGAAGCAGCTTATTCCCTGGAGGTGTTTTCTTCAACCAAGAAGAATCTGACAGACAGTGAAGGCCATTGACTTTCTCTTTGCAATGACCACCTCTTGCATCAGCAGTGCAAAGTAGAGCCAGCAGTGCCAGCCTGCACAGATCTGCTGAGGTCTGTGACCTCTTGCCATCACCCACCTTGGTACATGAATCCTTAAACTTGTCAGGAAGGAAAGAGTCTATAAGCACAGTTATGGGGATAGACACGCATTTGCTTCTGGTAAGAGGTTTCATCCTGTTTTATATTCACAGCATCTCTACACAGGTGGCAAAAACAAGTGTGAGGCACAGGCTTCAAACATGTCATGTGGTAGATTTAATCTAGCTAATGTAAGCCACAGGAAGCACGAAGATGTGGCAGAATGGACTCCAGTGGGACTGCTGCAAACCTGCCAGGGTCTGGGGGTACATGTACTCCAGCTTAATCAACACCAGCAAAGGTGCTTCCCACACTGCCATTTATTATGTAGACATATCCTTTGAAACTAATAATCCTTACTATCTGGAGGATTTCACATCTAGAAATACACTGCAGTTTAATTTGAACTTATTACTGTATGAAAACAAGCGAAGAGCTGAGTGATAGCCTCTCTGGATTTCTGTACCCTAATATAGACACATCTCATTACTTTCGTCCAATTTATCAGGGTCTTTCTCAGTCCGATGATGGTCTATGTTATTCACGTACATTAAACCAGTAGGAGCAATATTTCAGCCGAAAACTGCTTATGATCCACTAAGAGGAGACTGCCTGGTGGAGACAACACTCAAGTGCTTCCCAGTCAAAGCACTACTGCAATTGTAGATGTAGGAAAAAACCACTCTTTCTATCTCTTCTTTAATCCTCTCTCAATTCTTTAATGACCCAACTAGTTATATAAACACAGAAAAGAGTTTCAGAGAAGGTACTTCAGCGAGGCTTAACAGATCTAGGAAGTATTGTTCCTCAGAAATTGTCACTGTTATTGATGCAGGCAGCAGTAATTCAGCTGTAATCTGAAATTTGACAAAACCACATGAAATAGAAGGGCCATAAATTGAAATGGTTAAGCTTTCAGGATCAGGGTGGAATATGAGAACTAACAGAGAACCATTTCTTTTGCAGAATTAAACCATTTTGTGGGAGACAGCTCTGTTTGACAGAGGTCAAACTCATTTAGGAGGACAAAATTCAATGATTTTCTAAGAGCACATCATGAAGTTCTTCATATATTACCAAAAAATCTATCCTCCTCTAACCCAATGATGTTACTTCAAAATAACCTTTAGTAGCTGCTTCCTGCAGGGAAATGCTGGAACATAGGAGAGCAGGCTGTAGATAACAGACATCTGCTATATGCTTTTTAAATTATGTGTGAGGGCCCAGGCTTCCCCGAGGTAGCCCCGTTCCCATCAAGAAGCACTAGAAGAAATCTGCAGAGCATTGCAGCTGCTTTGCACCACATTAGCAACACAAAGCATGAGGCTGGGTTTATTGCTTGAGAAACAAACACAGCCTGCCATTTTGATGGTCAAAAGATGAGGATGGCAGCCAAAGATATTTTCTTTGAGTTATGACACAAGTCTCACAGGTACAGCTGAAATTCATCACCCTTGAACTGGAATTCTAGAATTGCTTTCACCTCAAAAGCAGGCTCTGAGGACTAGCCTACAGCCACTACACATCAGCGCATTGCCATTTTGATCTCTCTCTAGTGCAAGGTGACAGCCTTTTGGAGGCAAATTATCCATCAGGGCCTTCTTAGTACATGAATATAAATTTAGAGGCCAAATTGAACACACAGCTCTTTACTTTTTTTTTTTTTTTTGAGCTGCAAGCCTCAGAGTCTTTTTGCCTTTGCAATACTATGGCAAATAGGGAACAGACTTCTCTTTCCTAATGCTAGTATCCAAAAAATCAAGGATGTAGACTCAGTTGTCAATGGCAACAGTGGTATTGTTGTTTAGTCTCTAATTAAAGACATAGAGTGAGTGCAATTATCAGTAAGTTTATGTTTCCACAAACGGCAATTCCAGTTCTCTTCTGCATAAATACTAAGCAGCACACAAGTTAATCCAACTGCCCAGAACGGTGCTTAGCTGTAAAGTTTATAGATGACTCCCAACTTTAATGTTCAAGACCCTTCCTAGCAAAAGACAACAAAGACTTCCACACACTGCAATTATTTTTAGTTAGGTTTCATCAAAGTTGTAAATTTCCAATCAGCAAATTCCAAGGCTTTTTCTCTCTGCCCTATTACATTCCCAGCCTGGCTAGGTAGTTCCATGGGGCTATTTTTTCAGCAGTGGTAGTTGGAGTTATGTTCCTGCTGCAAACTGCCTCTGGAAAAGCTATTCTTCCCATTGATGAGTGAAAGACCCCATCCACTCTGCTACTTGCACTGGATATCTCAAGTCTACCAAATGTGATATCCTGCTGACTGGTTCCTTTTGTTCACTCTGTTACATTTTTCCTGCAGGTCTTGAGAGGCTCCAGTTCCCATGTAAAAATCCAAGTCATATGAGCTGATTCACCGCAGTGAACAACATCGTCACTTGGAGGCAGATCAACTGCTTTCACTTGAGGATTTTGCCAGACTACATTTACATTTGTCCAAACTTTTGCATAACCTTCCTTATGCATTTCTCTGCCTGCACAGGCAAGGAGTTTTAGGATCATAGGAATAAGTGCACTAGCAACAAATTCTACTGATGTGTAAATTATATTTTCCTAATGCTTCTGTATCCCTTCTCAAGCAAAGTATACCTTGGTTTTGGAGAGTATTATTGATAAGATGATGCAAAGAGATACTATCCTTGGATATAAGATGCAAGTCAGTTAAAGCAAGGATAAATAGGGATTCTTTGGGGAAACAAAACCAGTTCACACTCTATTTCTTTGTTTTCTTTCAGCAG
>NW_009733344.1:9656-12760 GCF_000703405.1 Apaloderma vittatum
TTCAGGCTGTGACCATAGTGGAAAGGGTGAGACCTTATGAGGGATGCCTGGTTGTAGCCAGAGATTTACCTGGTCAGCCAGGTAAGCAACAGAGAGGATTTCTCAAACCTTCAGTTTTCCTCTAGGCAAGAAACCACAGCATACGATTCTAACATCTGAAACTCCATCTTAAAACTGGGAAAGATTTTGACCTCATGACTCTGTCTTGAAGGCTGCTGCACTGCTCTCATAGAAACCTTTTTCCGATTTCCAGCCTGTATTTATTCGTGTCCTCTTACATCTGTTTCCTCCTGCATGAGCATTGTCCTCTACCTTAAATATAACTTTTCCTTTGTAGAGTTTACCTCCCTAATGTATTTATAGATAGCAATCACATCCCATTCTCATCCTTCTCTCTGTTGTAATAATTCGAAGCATTTAGATAGCATTTTTTATGTCTGAAGTTCTGCACAGACATTATAAGTTTCTCTTCACCAAGAAGATGGGCAGATAAGCAATATGAGAGTTTTCATATTTTCATTTCTGGCTCTTTGTGTGTGTGTGTGATGAGATCATTCAGGCAGAAAGCTGAAGCTGTCACGCTACAGAGAAACATCACATTATAGCCAGGAGAAGAGTCAGAATTCACAAGTACCAAAAAGCATCTCAGGAAACAGCCTAGGCCAAGGTCTATTTCAGCTTGGCTTTTCTCTATAGCCATTTTCCCCTCCTCCTAAACATAACTGTTTGTAATAGTCCATAATCTGACCGATTAAAAAACCCAACATTTTAGCAGAAACATTGTTATAAAATTTACTAGTGGGATGCAAAAGAAAAAACCTCACACCTTACAATATCTGTTCTTTTTGTATGGCATTTCAATACTCTGGCTTCATTGTTCCTCACCAATTTAAGGGTTACAGCTGATCATGCTTTCTTCTGAAAATCTTGGAGGATCTTATGTTTAGATTTTTTTTTAATGAGATGATAGTGGCTCCTCCAAAAGCAGGGAAATGTATTTGGAGATTCTGAAAATAGATATATTAAAAAGTAATTAAGTAATGAGATATGTCTGATTTATTCAAAAAAAAATCTTGCAAATAGCACAAAGCTTACATGAAAATCTAGTAGAATCTCTGGCTAGTTTTCAGATACATAGCAGGGAACATGTAAATCTTTAGAGCTCAAAGAGCTGACAAAAAGAAAGCAAGGAATCAGATCTTCTACACACAAAAGACAAAAGCTGAGCTTTCCTTTTCAGAAGTTGTCCAATTCATGTAAGTTCAATCTAGTGAGTTTTCATTCAGTAAGAGTCCAAGCAAAATCAAAGTGTTAGACATCAATTCCTCAGTAAAAGGGAATTTCAAATATCTGGGTATTCTTGCATCTGATCTTAAAAAAAAAAAAAAAAAAAGTAACCAAAGACAAATTAAATCAATCAATAAGTGCCTCCTCTCTTCTAACCAACTCCCATTTCACACAACAGATGATTTCCAATAGGCAAGTTTCATTGCCTCCTCATGACAGCTGCAAAGTTGCACAAGTAGTCGGCTATGGTCTGTTGGATTAGAAAGGTATAAGCTCTTCAGGAAGGCCAGGCAGGGGAGACGAGGCGGAGGTGTTGCCTTCTATGTCCATGAACAGCTAGAATGCATGGAGCTCCATCTGGCAAGTGAGGATGAAAAGGCCAAGTGCCTATGGGCCACAGTAAAAGGAAGGGTAGGAGACATTACAGTGGGGATGTGCTACACACCACCTGACCAAGAGGACCAAGTGAACAAGGCCCTTCATAGACAGATAGGAGTCACTGCTTGTTCACAAGCCCTGGTCCTCAAGGAGGACTTTAACCACCCCAATATCGGTTGGAGAGACAACACAGCAGGGCATTAGCAATCCAGGAGATTCCTGGAATGCATTGATTATAACTTCCTCCTCCAAGTCATAGAGGAATCAACAAGGAGAAACGCCATGCTAGACCTTGTTCTCACGAAGAGGAAGGGCCTGGTGGGCAATGTTAAGCTCATGGGCAGCCTTGGCTGCAGTAATCATGAGATGGTGGAGTATAAGATCCTGAGGGCAGCGAAGAAAGGAAAGCTCAGCAAGCTTGAAACCCTTGACTTCAGGAAAGCTGACTGTGGCCTCTTCAGGAACCTCCTTGGTAGTACATCATGGGACAAAACCCTGGAGGGATTGGGAGCCCAGGAAAGCTGTTTGAATTTCAAGGATCATCTCCTCCAAGCTCAGAGGCACTGCATTCCTAAACAGAAGAAATTAGGCAAAAAACACCAGGAGGCCTATACGGATGAACAAGCAAATTCTGGCCAAAATCAAATACAAAAAGGAAATCCACAAAGGGTGGAAGCAAGGACTGATAATCTGGGATGATTACAAGGAAATTGCTCATGAAATCAGAAACCAGGTTAGGAAAGGTAAAGCCCTGACAGAGTCAAATCTGGCCAGGGACATTAAAAATAACAGAAAAGGATTATACAGGTATATGAGAGAAAAAAAGAAAAACAAGAGAGAATGCAGGGCCTCTCTGAAGGAATACAGGTGACCTGGTTACCAAGGACATGAAGCAGGCTGAAGTACTTGACCTTTTTGCTTCAGTCTTCACTAGTAACCACTTGAGCCACACCACCCAAGTCTCAAAGGGCATTGGCTGGGTCTGGGAAAGTGAAGAATCAGCCAGGGTAGGAGCAGATCAGATCCAGAAACACCTAGAGAACCTGAAAGTGCACAAGTCCATGGGACCTGATGAGATATGTCCATGGGTCCTGAAGGAACTGGCGGCTGAAGTGCTAGGCCACTAGCTACCATATTTGAGAGGTCGTGGTAGTCTGGCAAAGTTCCCACAAATTGGAAGAGGGGAAACATAACCTCCATTTTTAAAAATGGAAGTAAATAAAACCCACAGAACTGCAGACCAGTCAGCCTCACCTCTGTGCCAGGTAAAATCATGGAGCAGATTCTCCTAGTATCTGTACTAAGCCATGTGAAAAATAACGAGGTCATCGTTGACAGCCAGCATGGCTTTACTAGGGGCAAGTCATGCCTGACTAATTTAGTGGCCTTCTACAACAAAGTTACACCTCTGGTTGACATGGGAAAAGCAACGGATGACA
>NW_009733345.1:0-20145 GCF_000703405.1 Apaloderma vittatum
GGGCCCTTAAACATACCCGGTTTGCATTGGTGTCTCGACGTAGAACGCTAGAAAGGAGCGTTCTTTTGCACGCTGCCTAGCATCGCTTGCCAGCGTAGTATGGGTGCACAAACAAACTAAGAGTAAGATTTTTCTCTCCAGAGGAGTGTGGGTGCAGCAACAAAATAATAGAATATGAAGAGTAAGGCTGCCTTAACTCTGCCTGCACTAAGGGCCACATCTTGCTTATGCTGGACTCCATCAAGAAGCTCATAACAACATCGAAGAAACGCAGAGGAAGCAAAGTGGAGTCAAAAGGCACACACGCTCCTTCAGCTTCAAGGAAAAGAAGTGTCTGTACTAACTCAACAACCTGTGGTTCTTACTCCGAGATGATCTCCCGATATAAAACATTTCCAATTAAATGATGCCGAGCCACTCCTGAATGGAAATTATCTGTGCTGTAAGTATCATTCAGGTTAGGCACGGCTACTTGTATGGGCTCACACTCATGAACCTTGTTCCTCAGGTTACAATGAAATTATTTCTTCTTTTCTGATATTTCACATGTTTCCTGCTATACCTCACTGCTGCTAAATAAAGCACTTGCATGAAAGAATACTGATTTCATTTAATTTGGAGCAAGATCAGTATTAAGCTATTTTTTCTATATAAATTACATGAAGAGGTGACCTGAAAGTATCAAAATTCCCCTCAGAACAATACTGTCATTAAAGTATATTAAATTTCTTACACTTTGCTCTTCAATACACTACTCTATTCCTTAAGAAAAAATGTTGTATTAAAGAACTTGTTTTTCATAATGATTAATAAAATCAGCAATTTTCAAAAGGATACCATGGATGGGTCATAAATACCTGTTAACAAGACAGACCCAATTTTGAGATAGAAGTTTGCAATCATTCATGTATAAAACTGCACTTGATGTAATCAAGGCTTAACTCATATCAGGAATTTCTGTGCAAAACCAGTTAAATAATAACAGTGAGCATAATAAAGCTAGGAAATTCTGAATTTTCTCAAGGTTAAATTTTAAAGAATCTCAAATTTACAAAAAGATTGCTGTTGAAGGTTCAGAAACACTCTCAGTTTCCTTGTAGTGACATGCAATACATAAAAAAAATTACCATTAGCGGCTGCAGATTCAGTTAAAACTTGCTTTAAAAACACGCTTTGTAGTTTCAAGTATTTCTGCTTACCACGCTGCTAATATGACAGGAAAACGAGGAAGAAAGGGTGACTTTGCAACAGGGGAGTGTTGCTCATGTCTGTCTCGTACTGTGCCAATACAGAGAAGTACATTATCCGAGGTACACCATGTGGAGACACGTGCCATCCGTCAGCTAAACGCAACCCTTCGAGACAGCTACTGAGACTAAACCGCTGTGGTTTAATCTGAGATTGTTCTAAGGGCCCATTTTTTTAGCTGACTATATTTGCTAATAATTGTAGAATGGTTTGAGTTGGAAGGGACCTTAAAGATCATCTAGTTCCAACCCACCTGTCATGGGCAGAGACACCTTTCACAAACTTGGCTAAAATCTCAAACTAGAGAAATAAAATTGTGTGTAGCAAAGCAAACATGAAAGAACCTGATGGGTTTTAAGTAGATATGAAAAACAGGAAGGTTACCATACAGGCAGTTGCCAGTTTATGTATATATTTTGTACAGTCCGGAGCTACAGCCTGGAAAACAGATGATTCTATGAACTGCACTAAAATCAGCCAATGGAGATAACTCTGAAATAAGGGAAGAACTATGAAGAGTTAGGATTAATCCAAAAACCAAACTGAATTTATTGGGAGGGGGTGAACGAATAATATTTATTTTTTTTAAATCCAAATTGTCCTTAAAAATATCAAACAAAAAATAAAGTTTCAGCTAACTCTTGCAGTAACCAAACACGTACCAACCACTAACACCTCAGAATCACAATTGAAAGAACACTGATTGAGGAAAACTTTTCTTCATCTGTTTCCAGGAAGCTGCAGAGCACAATCCTTCAGTTTTCCAAATAATGATTACTTCATAAGCTCTTAAGCCCTCATTTTATCCATGGAGTCTGAGATTCTCAGGCACACAGGAAACCCCAGTCCAGTTCAAATAAAATCCAACAGCTCCTTTAATATCTATACCACAAAGTTCTGTGTACACAGAAATTACAAAGCCAGGTTAAAAAAAATCTTCCCCTTAACTAAGTGTGACTGTTTACGCTGGACATTAGCAGGTACCACACATGCATCCTGGCAAATACTTGAAAATGTTTACAGCTAGAGAGGCACTGAAGACTCAATGATTATGAGAACTTGAACACAAAGCTCACTTTTATGGAAATCAATAATAGGAAACAAATCTCATTTTAAGACTGACAACAGGCAATGTTCATAGACAATTCTCTTCCTTCTTTCCATTAGGAACATCCCTCTCTCAAACGCCCCTGAACACAGTGGCATCTCGCAGTATAAAAAAAAAAAAAATCCAGCATGTGTCTTTGCAGTGCTTGATGGACATGTAAGCAGGGGAAAAAACCATCCTTCTTCTCCGTCTATCAATATGGAACGTTCACAGCAGTGTGAGATGACTGAAATCGGTAATAGAAATAAACACGCCTCTATTTCACATGGAGTGAAAGAATGTCAGGAAGACCAGCTAACTGCCCAGCTTCCACAGGATACTCCTGTTCAACCATGATGAAGCCACTTTCCAAGTGTCTCCTTGAGCGGAGTGCTTGCTGGATGCAGTTTGAGTGGGTTTCATTGACTATTTGATCTATCTGAGAATTGATGCTTCTTGTACTCTCGTCCCCTAGTTATAACTTCTGCAGAAGACAAATATAGCCTCAGACCTTTTTTCATGAATGAGTCCTACGTAAACAATAGCCGTGCCACCTTCTAACAAGTTTCTACCTTTCTCTGCAGGAAGCTCTTAATGATGGTTAAATCTTAGGATAGAAAGAGGAGTGATATTTAGAGAGGAATTTGACTTGAGAACCTGGAGCTAGGGAACTATTGCAGATAAGACTATTAGAAGGGGCTCCAGTATCAGAAAAAAATGCCCTAAATTGCCATGTAACGAAAAAAGAATTGATGAAAAGGGAATAAAACTATTTGATAAGGGCTCAGAAAATAGGCCATTTGGCTTATAAATATTTTGATTTCTCTTTACAAAAGACTGGCAAAACAAGACTCAGTAAAGGTTTATCAGAATCAAGATTTGTAGAGGCACACAGCGGTACTGTAATTTTATTTATTTGAGGATGTGGATTCAATTACTGAACCTGGAGAAAAATCAGAATCTGTTTTTTGAAGTATCAAAACGTAAAGTCTAGAATGGATAAACAGACTGTTAGATCACATATCTGGGTTTCTAAAAGAAAAATCCTCAATCATAAATAAAGATATAAACAATTTCATTTGAGTTCAGTTGCATCGCTAGTAAGAGTTGAAGTATGAGTGGATTAACTCAATGAGTTCAGAAATCTAGCTGCTTTCCTGCTTTAGAAACTTATGTAAGGAGAAGAGTCTTGAATTATGTAAGAGACCTTGAATAAGAAAGTTTCCCAGCACTTAGAGAGACCATTTAAGAATAAGCAGCAACCCTTCCCTCTGCACTGGTTGATTTCTTCCTGGTGAAGCTCTTGTTCTTCCTGCCCTTTTGGAATGGATATCCATTTAGAGTGCTCACCTGAGTGATATGAATTAGTCCTACCAGACAATACAACTGGAAAATAAATTACATGGCAACAGGATCATAGTATCTTCTTTCTACCTCCTTCCATAAGCTCTACTCATAAGAAGGAGCTACATTCCATCATATTTCATTGATACTTGGACTAAATAATCCTTATAAAACCATCCTTTTCATAAATCACTATAAAATTTTCTTCAAAATCCAAGCATGTGTCAGACAATTCCTTTCTCTGAGGTTACTACAAAGATGTAAGGATTGAAGTCCTCATTTGATAGAACAGATAGAGTTTGAATTACAGACAACTTCAGTCATTAAGGAAAATTTTTCTATTTCTTTCCTTTTCCTGCATCATTTTACCCTTTAGAAGAGGTTGTGCATGGATGCTGTGGCCCCTTGCCAGATATTTTTTAGAACAGGCGACAACTTCTCTTAAAAATTACATAAATACAGACTGTCCTACATGAGGCTGGAGAAGATAACTTCTTAAAAGTCCTTTCCATTACCATTTTTCTATGATCCTATTTTATTGTCCTGGCTCATTAAATTCCACAGTTCTGGAAAAGACTAGAGATCATGCTGCCAAGGTGATTTGAGTAACTTCAAATTAACCCCACAGGCTTTGGCACTGAGAAAAAGAAAGACTGCCAACTGCTCTTCACATTTTCCCTAGCCTGCCTCTGATCCCTCTAACTGGCATCTAGTCAAAGTAAGACTGAACTTGTACACCTCTGTGTTTAAAGGAATCGAAGTCCTGTAATTCGTGGAAACAAATGTTAGAACTAGATTTTCTTTTTAAAAGAAGCAGATTGTACCTACATGGAATCCGAATGTAGCTTTGATTGTCCTATCCAAGTATCTCTGAGTAAATGAAACCTGTCACCATGCCTTATCATATTCAACTCCTATCTCCTGGGTAGTTGCATCTTCACATTCCATTAGAATATGATTATTTTTTTACTCTTTACAGACTGTATCAAGGACAAATCTTCTAATATTGTCATGAACATGTATCAAAAGAAACCATGGAGCATACAGAAAGGAGGTGGCTGAAAGGTGCTTTACAATACTGGGAAATGTATTAATTGATTGAAAATTAATGATAATTATACTAATAAGCTTAAAATATTATAACACAACTGGAAAGAGGCAATAAAGTAGCACTTCGTTATTTGGCATACAACTTGAAAAGAAGCAAAACATTTGCTATTGTGCCTCAGATATAGGTAAGCTGTTAAATGTACAGAGCCCCACAGAGCAGGGTAAGTTACTGCACGTGCATAACCTCTAAGTCAAGAGTTCAAGGCTCAGCTAGGCAAGTTAACAACATGTTATACGATTATGTATGTAACAAGTACTTTAGCAAACAGCATTTGAAGAACTGCCATACTGCAACTGCCAAAATATTACTATGACAATGAGCAGCATACATGATGGTAATCTCCTCCTGCATACGTGATGGTAATCTCCTCTTGCAAATATCACAGTACACAACGTCTCTGCATCAAAAATATGTTTTCGAACTTGCAGTGTAAGAAATCTACATTTCTGAATTGATAGTCAATTCACTTAGAAATTGAAAGAGATGGAGAGATGTCACGTGTTGCATTCGAACCTCCTTCCAGCACTTCCAAAAGACTTAACACTGATGTATGTCTTCTTCAGTCTAACCAAGACGGTAGAGTAACAGTGTCCTACTGTTCTGATGCTGTGATGACAAAACTGGCATGAAGAAGGAATTATACTGCAGTCTGCACCATATTACTATATGCTGCAGACTGTGCATAGTATTACCAACTCCAGATGGCTCAGGGAACAGGGGATTTAATTTGAAAAAAACAATGTTGCAAGAATATAAATGTAGAACTTAAATGTAAGATCCTAATGAATGAAATTTAAGATCCTGGATCTTCTGTACAATGTACTATTGTGGACAAAACTGTACATTTTAAGGTAACCCCTAAGAATCATAGCGGACTTAAAATAATAAATAATAAAAATAGCCCGAGTATCCTACAAAACTCAAAAAAAAGAAGAAGAAAAGAAGCAGTTGTAAATGCTTTTAAAAATGTTAGGACTACCTCCAAACCTTCCAGAAAACAGGGAAGCCTGTGAGATGGATTGATACAGAGATGTATTGTTGCATGTACATAATGATGTGCATATATATAGTGTAGGTGTGACTGAGGATCAGAGTTTAAAACGTCCTGGAAAAATACAAAGATTCATGTGCAGAAACCCTAGATCTCATACTCAAATGTGAAAAAAATACTCTGAAAATAAACACTCACTGTCTCTTCATTCAAAGGTTAAAGTGGATTCATTGCTGGCTTGGTCCATTTGCCAATTGCTGACAGCTGTCAATATAGGGATTTGATTTCTTTATCCAAGCATCACAAACACTACATTAGTATCTTCAGAGAAAGATCTTGACTGTGAGCTGCAGTTTCACTGCCCCAACTCAATTACTGCATTCTTGAACTGCAATGTATTCATTTGTGGGCAGTGGGGCAGCCAGTGGGAGGGTATTGATTGGAGTATAATGTCATGTGTAGCAGCGAGAGTAAGATGAAAAGTGTTTTCTGCTTAATGGGTTGGTATTAAGTAGGTGGGAATGGCTTCTAATTAGCCAACAATTGCTGTGTTTCTCAGTTTCCCTCCTTTCCCTCCTCCTGTCGGTCACCAGCTGCCAATCTCTCTCGCCTTTTCCCTTTTTGTGTGGAGTTCATTGCTCACTGCAGTGAGAGCCTTTGTTTAAAAAAGAGGGCTCCCAGGGTCTCATCTGCCAGGGTACAGCTTGCTGCCTGCGATGAGTAGCAACTGTCAGTTTATTTTATCTCAACCTTTTCATCATTCTGCTGAAACTGGTCGAGTGAAACCACCTGAGAGACCTGAGGATTCAGTACCTACAAGTCATTAGCCAGGACTGCTCAGTCTCTCCCCACACAGCAAGTCAACTGAAGACTGCTTAAAATATAGTCCACTTTAACCCTGTATTTTCCTATGGACGTATTAGACCTCTTCCTACATCTTCCAGATTTTAGTTTAATGATCATTCCTTAAACATACTGCAACTGTGATTGGTGGGTAATATATTTTCTAGTGCTTCTCAACACAAATGCTCAAGCAACACTCTTCAGAAATACAAAATATAATATACTAAAATCTATTTATTAGAATATCTTCAATCAGAACCTTTCTCTTACCTAGATTATGTTCCCCAGCATGAATGTTGAACCTAGTAATTCCCCAATTATGTGAACCTCTGCTTACCTAGAAGTTTTTGATTATGCATCTCAGATAAAAGAGACAAACTCTACTCCATTACACTTGTGCAATCCCCTCTCAAATTCACAAGATTTCAGGGACATAACAAAAAGCTATATTTGGTCTGCAAGTTTTAGCATGTTTGCAATATTTTCCTCTCTTTGCCACAGAGTTTCTCCCTGTGTATGTATGTATATATGTATATATATACACACATACCACATGCACATCCACCTTACAAATAGCTAATGTAATTGCCACAGAGTCAATAAAAGGTTATCCAAGTATGGGAGAGAAAGAAATATTTTATTTTGAACTAAAACCTAATTAAATTTTTCTAAATCAAATTTCCAAGTCATTAGGCTGAACAATGTTTTTCTGGTAATCACTGCTGCGGTCACTACTAACAGTTTTAAGACAACAACTGAGGTATCACTTTCCCCTGTGTAAAGAGTAAGCCATTTCAAGACATGTAACAGATGACAAGAACACAAACCCAGTTACCCTCCAATATATCCGTTGATTTCCTAATGCTTAGAATTGCCAATGTTTCATCTCAGTTCTTTTCTTCCTCTAGCATACTGTGCATACTTGTTTGAATAGCAACAAAATAAAATATAATTTGCTTTAATACTATTTTCAAAATGGAGCGAAAGGTACCAGTGAGGATAAGCTCGCTCTTGGGGAATGACATACCTCAAAACGCTGACTGAAAGATTGAAAGGTTCTGGAGATTGAAAGATTGAAAGGACTGGGCTTCTCAGCACCCTGAAGTGACATTTTTCATCAGGATAACAAAAGTGTAAGGTGAACAGAGGTAAACAAAGGACTGCAAGTGCTGCACCCAGGATAAGAGGTCAGTGGACAGCCCAGAACTACCAACTCTGTGCAGCCTGCATCCCCCTCCCCTCCTCATTCCTACCAACTGTAACATTCTGATTTTCCTTGACACCAGTTACTGGGACATGATCTGAAGTTCCTGTTCCTCAAATTCCTTGGGTGCACAACACAAGCTGAGCAGGACTACTAGAGGGCATACTCATCCTCCATTTCTCATGGTCAGTTTTATGTAAGCAATGAGCTGAATGCACTAATGTATCATTTAGATGCTCAGCTGACATGCGTAGAAGCAATCAGACAGCTCAATGGCTATGTGATCTGTAGTATCAGCTTCAAAAAAGATGCATTTTGAGTATCAGCTGTCACAGACATTATCATTGGCAATGTGAATAAGCATAAGGCTTAGATATGAGAGGTGCTGGGCACTTACAGTTCCCACTTCAAAAATTGCTGCAGAATATTAATTCCCAACAGGAGCTGACGCCAGCTACATTGACTAATATCTGTAGCAGCTACATCTCAAAAATTAAACAATATGCCAGAATTTTTAGGAAAAGGATTTGTATTAAAACACTCTAGCAACCATGGAAAAAATATGATAAAACTTTGATCCAGAACAATTTCAAACTGGCCTCCCCAATCAATTACCCTAGTACTTATTAACGGTGGCATTATAGGATAGCAGCTACATGTTCAAAAGGATGTCCCTGTATGACATACCACAGAAAATACTGTATAATTACTTGGCTTTGTGGCATGACTTGTATGAGCCCTTAAATGGGAATATTCTGTATTACAGATAATATTGGATGCTTAACTGAGTAGAAACAAGTGGATGAGCCTGGGGGTATGGCCGTCTACTTAAGCATGCATTTGGTTCTTCAAGCTAATGAATCCCTTAGTTGCATACTTAAACTTAGTCAATCCATTCACACAGGTGATTAAGATATCTTTAAAGATACTTTACAATTTTCTGTTAGCCAACTTATAAAGATACTTAAAAAGAAGTGTGATTCTTTCCAGTGTATTCTCTGATCACAATGTAATAAAACACAAATCATGAAGAACAGTGTGAAAATGGTATGAAAAAATTGAGACACCACTCTGAAAAACCTCTATTGATTCTACTACAAGCAGAAAAGAAATACCTAATAACATACAGATTGAGATGCTAGCTACTGGGTACAGAGGTAACTGACTTATGCTCCTTAAACATTGCGTGGAAACATACATAAAAATAGAGATTGCAATGAGAGAGCCAAAAGAAACAAAAAGGCAGAGAGAGAATAATTTGCAATATAAAAGTGAAGAACAGAGGAGAAGATGGAAGAGAAGTAGGGCACAGAACAGACAGAGAAGATAGAGAAACCAGAATAAAATAATTGTTTCAGAAATTGTTTGAAAAAATAAATCCTGATGATTAAAGAATAAAGAGAGAAGTGGATTTCTGGGCAAAAGAAATATGGTTTCAAAAATACTTGAACTGAGGAAAAAGTGTGACACTTCACTTGTTAAAACAGATTGGCTCATTCTAAAAGTAAATCATTTGAATCTTGACTATCTTCAGACCACAGACTCTTAGTAAAACCAGCAGTTTGTTATTTTAACATAAGAGGAACGTAAAAGGGTATGTCTAGGCAGGGCAAGGCATCCCAGAAAAAAAACCCTGAGAAAAGAAGCTGGCTTCTGAGACCAAGGAGAAGGAAAGCATCTGATACACTGTATGTGACTCCTGAGTTCTGTTACAGAAAATATGCACTGAACACAGTTTCTTGGTCTTGGCTTTGATTTTCTGTGTCCAAAGATTGTTGAGGAGCTTTTGTTAAGGAAAGGTTTACAGCAGAGGACTGTTTTCATCTTGGCCTGAGGTCAATCTCTCTCAGTTGGCATGTTTACAGACAACACCAATAAAAGGTTCTTTATGAAGTCTAAATTACAAAAACCTTCTCAGTATTAAACAAAAATCCATAAAAGTCTGCTCTTTGGTTCTTTATGAGGATCAGTTTTCCCTTCTGAGAGCAAGTGCATAAAACCACCAGAGACATCTCCGCTTGTGTGTGCAGCAAAGGAAAGGGGCCAATGATGGGCACAGGCAGAGAAGCCCTCGGGCCACTTCAAAGTGTGCCAGCTGGTCATTGCTCCTTTGGCCCTGCAACTGTCAGGGGACTGCTGGAGCTCAGCAGCTGCCAGTTGCTCTGCTTCATGACTCTTTTCTTGGTCAATGCATTTTCTGTGCTCTGGATTGCAGGCAAACCTAAAACTTCCAGGTGCCTCCAAATCAAGCATTTCTCTTTAAGTGACCTTATGTGGTTGCGCAAAAGCTTTAATGTCTTTTGCACCATTCAGGTGTCGTACAGAACCAGAGCAGGACTGAGCTTCTGTCCTGCGATTTTTCACTTTTTAAACTGGTAAGGAACTTCACTTTTGGTAGAAATACTGACAGTGCAGTGCCCAAAGCTACCGTAGTTCAGTGCATAAAGCTACACTAAAGGGTCTGACAGTATAATGTCATTTCAACACCACTTCCAACATTTTTTTCTCCACAAGAAAGAACAATTCACCTTATTTAGGGGACCATTTTCTGTTGATCTAGAAAGCTTGTCTGAGAAAACACAGCTGGATGCCAACAATGCTTAGCACAGAATGTGTCTAAAGCACATGTATGGCAAGATTCAGATGTTTCCATAGAAAGTATCAGATGGAAGAAAAATCTAGATGGGATGCAAATCCTCCCCTGGTTAAGATGTGTTTATGTAACTGTAGATGACAAGAATGCTCAGAATCATGTTAGACAGGATGATAGTGAATTTTCTGAAGTTATAATACCACTTCACTGCCAACTCCTGGCAAAGGCTATGAAGAAACTTCTAACACATTACTCCATGGTTAAATATTAAAATAGTCTGGTATTGCTGATTCGCAGGCTTGGCATAGATCTCATGGTGTCTAGCAACTCCCAATTATTTAAGAATGTATTTGAAAAGAAGTCACAGGGAAAAAAAATGGATAGTGCAGTCGTCCAAAGCATAAGAATACTGAATACCAGTATTCCACTGTCATGTTTTCTCAGACAGATTTCAGTCATTAGCAGAAACAGAACAAGTGACTGCACTCATGGCAAAACTGACACAGATGTGTAAATGTTATTCTCAGACTCTCATTGAGAATCTAGTGTTTCTGGCCACTTAACACAACCTGCCAAAAAACTTCCCTGCCACCCTCAGTTCTTCTCTTTACACTTGATTCTTTTTGTAGTCCAAACAATAATCACTCTGACTTTCTAAAAATATCAGTGTATCACTAAGACGACTTAATGAACTATTTAAAAAACAAACTCCAATTAATCATAAATATCAGGTCCCCATGTGTTACCTGGTCTAGTCGAGAGGTGGTGTCCCTGCCCATGACAGGGAGGTTGGACTAGATGATCTCTAAGGTCCTTTCCAGACTAGGCCATTCTATGATTCTGTGATACATGAACCAGGTAAGCTGATTTTATGAAACACGCCTGTTCCATGTCGTCAACATCTATATGCAAGCATGTTGTTTATCAACATTTACTTAAAGTATTTTGCATTAATACCAAAGGTGCAGCAGTATGAAAAATGACTCGAGATTTTTCAAAATTACAAGTGAGATAAGCTAAAACTCAGCAACTGATGAGTGCTAGGCAATGTGAGTAAGAAGAGGCAGTATAAGTTTAGAGAATTTTAAGAAAAAAGAAATAATGACAGAACCATCTCTAAGCTTCTTTTTGTAATAATTTTCCTAAATGTATACATTTTGACATCTATAACCATAGTAATTTTCCAGAAGTGAGCAAATGATTCTATCTGATAAAGCCCACAAAAATGTGCAGAAACATGCAGTGAAAGGAACCTGCTTACACAAGTGTCTACCTTTCCACTGACATCATATAAGAACTATTTGATGGATGTATATCTGTGTAAGGTACAAACACTTGCTATTTTTTTAGTTTTGATCAGTGCACTGCATCTTTTCTCTCTCTTGAATGTTCTCAGATCAAAAAATCTGCTACCACTGATGAACATTTACTGGGCAAACACAAAGTCTAATTTATAATGCATATTCCTGATGAAGATTGGTTTTAATTTGCTGAAGTACAGTCAAGCATTTTGGATACAGTGTCATTGTGTAACAGTTTTATTTAGCATGTATCTGAGGTGACTACCATAATTTATTACTGGAGGAAAGATAAGATTTGTAATGTTAGAAGTTTTCCTGGAATTAGTGTACATCAGAAAGAAGAGATAGTGAAAAAGCAGTTTATCACATTATGAAGCTGACTGTTATACTGTTGGACACTATTACCAAAATGGCCCATAAATTATATGGCTGTGGTAAGTTACAGTAGAGAAATTTTAACAGAATTTGTTTAGTGCAATCTTTGATCTCATATCTCACTTCTGACTTTGCCATTCTTTAGGGATAATCCTTTTATTAATGAATGACAGTCACATACAAACTCAACCTAAGATGCACCTCTGTTCTTCAACACATTATTACTTTTGTGCTAGCCACATCTTTTACAGAAAATATGACTATGAAACATCTTAAAGAGCTTTTAAAAATGTGAATAGGTAGGATGACAATTTAACTTTTTACATAACAGAATGGACACATTATGTAATGAATCACTTCATACATCTATGTGACGCAGCTGGATAAAGAATATGGGAGGACGACATATTTGGGAGTAAGAACAAAAGCTCATTGGACTGGATTTTCCAAGCTAGATTTTTAGCTGATGAGTGCATTTTAAATCATGTTAATGGCTGCTCAGGTGTGGAACGCTAGAAATAGTCCTGATCATGCTGAAATTGATGGTACAAGATAATTCCATTGACCATAAGACTTCACAACTGATGATATGGGTAAGACAATCATTTATGCTGCATTTGTAGCTATTATCAAAAATCCCAAAATCCAACAAAACAATAAAACACACAGAGAAAACCTACAGTAAAAAAATGTCCATTTTGCCAAGTTCTCCCAAGTCAAAAGACATGTAAATCTAAACGTCAAAAGCACGTAACACTCCGCAGGAAAACAACTGAAGACGTTTTAGTACGAGGAAAACAATACATTTTAAGTCTGCTCTTAAAAGTATTTAGATGATTTCAAGCATTCAAGGTGTCTTGCTGAGGCACAGCCCTACCAGATGCAACAGCCAGGATTACGAATTGCCAGACTGACAGAAAACACAATTTTGGTTAGCATTTCATGTAATCAATATCCAAAATCTAAGCCAAAATTTTCCTGCCTTCAGCATCCTTAATTAGTCTTCTCACTTCTAGAAGGTGGCAAGTCAGGAGATTATTTATTGAAAGACCTGTGAAACATTTTCTCATCAGACAACGTTAGTCATGCTGTGGGTTCCTTTTTAGGCTTTAACATGGAGTTGCAAGCCTTTTGCCTACTGATTCTGATTGATAATTATTTTTTTATACGTTTGACTAAACATAAAAAGATCAATAAAAACGTATTTTGCAGTGGCATCTCACAATGGCATAAATAACTCT
This sequence comes from Apaloderma vittatum, assembly GCF_000703405.1. Taxonomy (NCBI): domain Eukaryota; kingdom Metazoa; phylum Chordata; class Aves; order Trogoniformes; family Trogonidae; genus Apaloderma; species Apaloderma vittatum. The sequence continues at coordinate 13,339 of NW_009733345.1, forward strand.
CTTGTAAGTGAAGTCAGGTGATTGAGTCAAATGCAGCTGATAGAAACACATTCTCCTTTGCATTTATAAACAATGTTTTCTGATAATGCCATTCTTTTTTTGTGTGACAATGTTGGTCAAAACACACATTTTTTTAATAAATGTTGAGGTAGATTGAGTAAGTAATGGTTCTCCCTGCCTAGTTATTGAAATGACTGATCTAGAAAATAAGCCTTGGTTGAAAGACATAAAGCGTATGGCAGTACTTGAATTTAAATGTCATTGTTCTTCCACTAGGCTAAGTATTTCTTTTGCTAAGAATACAGAAAACACTCTTATTTTTTTTGTTACAGAAAAAATTATTCAGTCAGAACACTTAGAAATAAGAACTTATTACCTTCTTTTTTATTTCATTAAATTCCCCTGCAGATTAAGAACTATCATTGTATCTTTTCTTTAGTCTTTAGCTCTTTTATCCTCAAAAAGACTGAGAAAAATCTGGTAGATTTTCAATGTTGAGCTGTTTGAAAGAGCTAGAGATACTGTTCTATTATCACAGCAGGACTTTCCAAAGTGATGAGTTCATCATAGGATGCACAGACAATCTCCTGGAAGGTACGACAAAGGCTGTACCTGAAACTCAAAGCCAGTGAATCCTAATTTTGAATTGGTGCCAGGTCATGTTTTGCCAGACAAAGATATTAAAAATGTAATGCCAGTACTAACGAGAGATCTGGCACACAAAACATGAAGAGTGTTACAGATTGTGCTGACAGTGTGACACTATGTTTTCCTGGATGTAATCTGGGTATCATGAGAGTAAGCTTGGAGCACTAATGAGAAGAATGATATTGAACTGGAAGAGCTGCTAAATATGCAGTAGCCACAGGGTTCCTGGAGTTAACTGGAACTAAAATGAAACCTGTAATACAGAGAGTAACAGAGGGTAAACTAAGCAGAAATACAGAAGGAAGAGAATCTCGGCAGGCAAAACTTGCTTCTGGTACTATGCTTGCCAGGATTTAAAGGGCTTTTCTAATCATACTTTTTTTTTTTTTATCCCTAGAGTACTGTTAAAGACGAGCATAAAGCTTGAGCTTAAAGTGGATGTAAATGAGTTTTCACAACTGGATGGAGAAAGTGATATATAAGAGTTGAACAGAAAACCTCTTTAGGCGCAAGAAGTAAAATACATGTTGAAGATACAAAGACCATCCTATCTCTTTGAAGCTCCTGTTTTTTTTGGTGTTGCCATTGTTGATTTTTGTTGGCCTCCTATTTACATCAGCTTCCGCTACTGATCCTCATATGAAATGCATATAAAACTGCTTGACATGGATTCTTCTTTGACCTCTGCTGGAATTTTTGACATCTGCACTACAGGTCTAGAAACTTACTATTCCTTGCAGGAGGCATGCACCTGATTATTTCTGTCAGCCAGCAAAATCTGTGAGTGTGCTGGATGCAAATCATAAAAATATATACTCACTGAAAAAGAAGCACATTATCTGTTACCATCACTGGAACTCTAAACCGAGTGCTATCTAATTTTTCTTCATTGTGCCAACGAATGCTCTTGTTCCACAATTCTCAGTTGCTTCTAGTGTTGCTTCCTGTATCCTGGCTCCCATTAAATCACTAACATCTTCAATTACCAGGCTATTAACCACTTACTTTACATATAAAATTGATGATTGAAGTTAAACTTAATTGTTCCAATTCTACGAAAGGAAAAGATAAACAAGAAAACAGCAGACAAGCAGTTCTTTGTCTTTGAGAGTATGATAACTAAGGAAATTTGGACACAGTAACTCTGAAGCTCCATATTATGTCTTTGCCCTGGCTGTCATTTATTTCCACCGTCCTCCAGATTCACACTCTCCAGAGAAATGCAGAGGAAAGTTTTAAAGTGGAGCAGACTTACCTCCTTTCCTTGCCTAGTACAATATAGCTTAATACTATCAATACTTTGAGATAACGCCTAATTCAGTTTGTCTTGTATTAACTTACAGTACAGGGGGAAAAAAGTTAAGAAAATCTAACACATGTAGCAAGAGGTCTACACCACACAAAGTCCTCCCATACTTTTTATCTGAGACAAGGAAACACTGAAGAAATCGGAGGCTCTTTTTCCCCTCCAATGTCAAGTATAAGGGTGCCAAAAATAAACCAGCATATTCTTCTGAATTCAGAACTATGGCCATTATGTCAAGCAGAAATTACTTCTTACTTCTAGTAACAGGTAACTTATTTTCGGATGCACTTGAAAAACTGTCTGCAAATGAAGATTTTATATTTTTTCTTTAAAGATTAAAATAAGAATATTTCACTAAACTAATACACCACTGTTTTGTAACTGTGCTGGTTTAGAAAACGGTGCTGAAAAAATTAAGTTACCATCCACAGCAACTACTACTATCTTTTTCCCCATGTTATATTGTATTTAAACCTATTCGATTCAGCCTTTAAAATAAGCACACAAAGGAGTAAATCTAACCTCCAGTCAGTACAAGGATTAAGCCCAGGAAATAATTTAATAAAAATCTACAAGAAAAACGACTTAACCATTGAGGACAATACAGCACTAATGTGTTTCATAACCAATGTCTTACCAACTGTAAGAGGGTCAGTGCACATGTCACTTCTGTTCTCCTTCCATGCCAGCAGGTACCTGAGGCTGACGGGATCTTCTGCTTCTGTATGGCTGTTAAATGCCACCATCAGTTTATGAGCCTTTGTAATGCCACAGTAAGTCTTTATTTCATCCACTAAGGGCAAATGGTTTAAAGTTTTTGCTGTCTTGAAAGCCTGACTGAAGGATTCAAAAGCTTCATTGTAGTTGCCCTAGTAAAGAAGAGGAAAAAAAACCCTGTAAAATCTACTTGTATTCGCCTGTATTTTATCTTGACATTAGAGCCTGCTCCTCTGGCACCTCAGAGAAGGTGCAGCTGAGAGGCCAGCCCACAGAATGACTCATGGCATGGTATTAAGCAAATCACTCTCTCCTGCTGTTTCCTAACCTCTAAAATCCAGATAACACTGCTCATATCCTTCTCAGGTTTTTTGGTTGTCTGTGCAGTATTTTGACCATACTAATCTAAATAAATCAATGCTGAGTATTAATACTGATTCCAGCCAGGTATTTAAAAATTATCGCTATTGCTTCATTAAGTTTAATATCTCTGTGGGAGGAAAGGTCCTAATTTGCTGTTGTAATACTACGTTTTAGAAAAGAAATGTCAAAAATGGCAAAAAGAGAATAATGAAACAATGGACCTAAAATACAGAAAAGAATAGAAATTAAAACCTACAGGTCCCTAGGGACAGATCTGGATATAAATAGAGATATCTTTAATTTGATGAGAAGGACCGGGGGAAGCACAGAGTTGAATAAAAATAGCCTAATAATGACTTAAAGAATACCAGCAATGACAGCTGACACCAAGTAGGCATTGGTCAAAGAGAGGAAATGTTAATTTAGACTCAGTTTTGGTAAACATCTTTGACCTTGTAGGAAAAGCGGTATAGAAAATAGGGAATTGTAAAACTTTCACAGATTTTTTTCTGAGTATATTTAAACTACATATTTAATCTACATTAACATAAATTATCACCACATTTTTTCCTTTCTACACCACTACCTCAGCTAAAGGCAGAAAATTCTGAACTGAAGGAGAAACTGAAAAAGAAAATGTAAAGAATAAGCAAATTCTTAAAATATCAGTTTTCACAGAACTGATTATTAGCAATGGTGGCAGAAGCACTGAAATATAAAAGTAATGAAACAGAATTTAGTTAATTATTTTTCAAATCTGGAGTAAAATTAAGCACAGTGCTACATAATTTTACTTTCTTCTAAGTTTTGGATTAATTTGAAAGTTACTTCAGCAAGTTCTCAATGACTTTAAAACTTAGTTTTTAATTGCAAGTTTCACATTGGTGCTAAGAATATATGTAAATAGAGAACTCTCAGGCTAATCTAGAGATTAGAGAGTAAGAAATTGTTCTACTGCTTATGAAACAAAAATGGGCTAGTAAATCTGGTAGTAGGAGTTCTCTGTAAAGGGAATAAATAATAATTAAAAAAAGGCATTTGGGAATAGTGTAAGTGAAAAAGGGCAAGAGGCCTGTTCAGTATCTATGACACAGAAATTCTGACAGAAAAACAGGCAACAAAGGCCAGAAAGGGTGATTTTGAAAGGGTATTTCTATTTTTATCTTATTCATAGGTAATGTTTTTCCTAATTTCTTCCTAGTCCAGTCTGCCAAACAAATTCTTATTACTTATTATATCTAAATAATTTTGGCTCCAAAATAGATGTTAGAGGGCTCATCGTGAATCTTTCAGTTCTGCAGTAATGTTCTTAACCCTTCTGATTTTCAAACCCAAATGCTACTGCAGGGTGGGTGCTGCGCCTCTAGATGCAGTAAGAGGCAGCATAAGTGTGGAAACTGCTACCCAGGCAGGCAGCCAACAGCACCGCTGCCTGTGCAGCGTCCATCCCGGAGGAACAACTCAGAGACTGGCATACGGGCCAGAAGGAATCACTTTAAAAGACCTTAGCAACTATGATAAAGGGAGTTTCTTAGTTACTCCAGTTCAATATTGTCCATCACTGCCTATCCATTGATTTAAACAGGCCAAATCAAAGACATCGGGCTGGACAGAGGCATATAGGAGAGAAAGCCCTTCCACTATCAACACAGAACTTTGTCAAACTCTTTGCTGTTATTTTTTAAATTTGGCTGAGAGAAGGTAGAGAAAAAATCAAGCTAATATTAAAAACTACTTAATATAGTATACATTCATTTTTAGAAAGTATGAGTTTCAATGTATAGTACAATAAAATTTGATTTGCATTAACTGGTATCTCTTTATGGGCATATGTGGCCCCAACAGTGATTTGGATGACAATATTTCACAACATTGAAAGTTCGTCATGATCTAAGCTTGGAGTTTTTATTCATCCATCCTAGAACAAAACCCTATATGTTAAATATGGTGTGAAATCTTCACCTTTGCGAAAAAACTTAAGGCACGTTTTATTTATTCACACACTATCTTCTCCTTTGGTAACTTTATAAGATACAATACCTGGATCAAATCCTTCTGGGCCATCTCATATGCAAAACCAGATTTTTACCGTGTATTAAACCCCCTTGTTTGACATCATTACTACAACCAGTACTTACTGTTTCATTGTAAGTATTCCCAAGCAATATGCATGAGTCAGCCAGGCTTTGGCTTAGATGAGCCTTCTCAGCAGCCTTCTTAAACTCTTCCAAGTACTTAATAGTTTCATTTGCTTTTCCCTGACTGAAGAAAAGGACAGGGACAAAATTAAATATTCACTCAGATGGCTTCTCCAAATTCTGAAGATCTATGCCCCTGTTCTGAACTAACTTTACTTTGTGATGACTCATCCGTGACCGGACTTTTATTTCCAGCACATTTGTCTAGGCGCTACCTGTGCTGAGACCAACAAGACTAGTCCACATGGAAACTCTGAGCGCAGAATTGGATCCTTTGAGCAAAATAACATAAAGTTCTTCAAAATATTGTGCTATATATTAAGGCCAAGAATGAAAACCAGATTATGGTTTAACAGGGGTTTGGGAGTTTCCATAATTTTGATACTTTTCCTACTGAGCAGCTGATAACATTTTTCAATACAGCTGGATCTTACATCCTGACAAAGCAGGGGAAGGAGGTAAGAAAGTGACTTTCTGTGCTCCTGTCATTCAGAGCTGCCATTTCTTGCTCTAGAACCCTGGTGGTACAGCAGCAGCAGCTCTGATTCTTGGTTCTGGGGATGACAGCCTTTCCCTGAGTGTAACACTGCACTTTGGCTGGGTGGATCAAAGGTTGCTGGAGTCACACAGGCAAACCTGTAAGCTGTGGATTGCAGGTGTTACCCCCAAATCCCACTGAGCAATCGGAGGTCACAGCTGAATGTAAGTTGAAAATTGGCTAATGTACTTAGACAATAACATTTGCAGATTTCCTTTTTTTTAATAAAGCCAGTCATATTAACAATATAAGATCTCTGCAGTATGATTGCAAGACATAACATAGACATCTGGGTTTGCTTGTAAGGCACTGCACTCTTTTTCCCTTTAAGGCTAAAGTGTTACTGCAGCTGACCTCAATATTAACCATGAACTTGAGTCACTAATGTACGCGTGTAGCATGTTAAATGTCAAGCCACAAAGCAAGACAGAAAGTCCAGTCTTATTTAGGAAACTCAGAGAAACAGAAGTTCCGGGAAGTGATACAGAATTGTGATTTATTTTCTCACCATTTTAAACCATCTTTAAGTTATATTCCTGCAGCAGATGGCTGACTGGGGTTTATTTACATTACAGTTTTTTATTACAAACTATATTAGATATACGTGCTTTCAGAATCTGTCAGAAATCTGCAATTCCCTGTCCTGCACTATCACAGGAATTATAACATGGTAGAGCCTGCTATGGAACAGGAAACACAGCAAAGCATGGCTGCAAATTTACAGTGCAGTAATTATCTGCATGTGACTGACCTGAGCTAGATTGCTACAAAAGGATGCTAAAACACTGCAAACTAACATGCTTGAACTGTTTAAGTATGTGCTGCTGTAAAGTTTAGCTGTCAATAAGCAGAGCTGGATTTACTAAAGTTTCCTAATTTAAATATTTTAATATAAGGAGAATACTAAATATACTGTATTGTAAACATTTGCCAAATGTCAAAAGGCTTCTAAATTTTAGAATTAGAAACACATTTTTTAAACCTATTTTTTTTCTGGAAGAAGAGAAAATCAAATGTTTACCTCAAGCACTACAGAA
>NW_009733345.1:20176-93223 GCF_000703405.1 Apaloderma vittatum
ATATAAGTTAAAGGACAAGGTTAAAGTGTTAGACAAATATTAATTCCAGTTTTTCTAGTTTTCTATATGCAGTGCACAGGTGCAACTTGAAGAGCATATTATATGGTATAATCATTAAATCCATTCAACCAGACCTCTGAGAGTTAAAAATATATATTCTGAGGAAAAGGACTCTTTGGTCCAAGGAATGAGAATGAAACAGTGCAGAATATTTGTGTATCAAGGTGATTCCAGTTTCCAATTGGGAAAACAGGACTGTTAACACCCACATCCCCTGACAACTGTCCAATTATGTATATCACACTTGGCCTACTGTTTGCAGTAGAAGTAATCAATAAAGGATGTGGTTGAGTGAACATAGATTTTGGTTGAACCAATGCATGAAAACTTAATCATTTACTCAGAGTGGAGAAATCAAATAGAGCAGAGATGGAACAGCCACTGAGGGGTTTGTTGATTGTGCCACCAAGTTTGTGGGCTAGAGGCTGAAAGTAATAAAGCAAATGGAATCAGTGACAGGAGAAAATGTAAAAAGGTTTTCTTAATTTCATGAATTAATAGAAATGTTTTGATGTATTTTTGGCTATTTTTTATACTTCACATAAAAGCCTATGCTCCACATATAGAAAATACAAAAATTGCTAGGGCATATAACCTCTTTCAAGGTATCAGAAAGATATTTCTCACTGTTAGAACTTCACTTAGGCCAACTAGCAATTGGTTGGTATGGTTTAGCTATTTTTCAAGGGAAGTACTTTTAAAAGCACTACAGCCTAAAGTATGCTAGGATTACTGAAACGTTTTCTCCTGCACCTGATAACATGATAAACAGGTCTTTCCCACTCAAAGGGCTAATATTTTATAGTTCCTTCAAAAATCTACATGTTATTTTATAAAGCCATATACTTTCTATCTCCTTAGACATCACCCTCCTAAATGCATAAAATATAATTTCCTAAAGATATAGTCATTCATGATCCTACAGAACAGTTATGATGACTTCAGCAGAAGAGATTACATATCTACAGCAACTCATTTTCCAGTTTCATGCTAAAATGCCCTATGAGATTTTTACTCCTATTAGACTTTTATGAAAATATGCACCTTTTATAGGATTGCTCATGTGATTGAATTGGATGTATAAATCCTGTGTCCACAAGAAGTCATTACTATGGTGGACACTGGCAGAATAAGTCAAGAACATGATGCTATTATGTCAGATTTTTCCCTGGAAAATGACATGCCTAAATGCACATGATAGAGATTTTCAGTTTCCCATGGTCTGTGGAAACATCTGCAGCAAAGATTTCCCAAAAAATTCTGAAGCCATAGATCAGTTCTGAGAGATTCAGGAGGGCTCAGTCACTTTCTCCAACCTGTCACAAGGCAAGCAGCGTGAATTCTGGTAGACATTATGGTTATAATGTATTAGTTTGGGGAAAGGGTCGTCTTTTCTTTGTAAAGATATCCATCAGATTTAAAATGATTTGCACAAGTCTAGCCTAGACCAGGTAAAAATAAAAGTAAAGAAAAAGTGATCAAGATGAATATGGAGATTTTGTCGCCAACAGTAATTACCCATGCATTTATCTGATATTTTCTAAACAGGATTTCCAGAAATTGGCTTGTTTGCTATAGATCAGACATGTAAACAGCAAAAAGTTTGGTGTGAGAGTAAACTGAAACTTAGATTTTTTTTTTTCAATCTCTCTCTTTAAATTGGCTTTTCAAAGCATTGTTTATGCCCTTTCCTCCTCCAAGGAAGAAACAGTAGAGCTGGACAAGTATGATTTTGTCCACAAAAAATTCTGTTATTGAATTTTGAAAAGTAAATTTGTCTGAAATATCCATCATACTGGGTTACAGAAAGCATTCTATGAGAGATCATTACATGGCAAACAGGGATTTATCTGGAAGGACTGCTTAAGACAAAAATCCCAGAATCACAGTATAGTTGAGATTGGAAGGGATCTCTATAGATAATCTCCATCCACCTTGCTCAGAGCAGGGTCAACTAGAGCAGTGTCCAGTGGAGTTCTGAGTGACTTTGCAAGTCTCTTTGGAGACTCTGCAACCTGTCCCAGCATTGACCCTCACAGGAATTTTTTTTCTTTTTCTTTTTGAACAGAAACTCATGTACTTCAGTTTGTGCCCACTGCCTCTTGTCCTGTCACTGAACACCACTGAGGAGAGACTGGCTCCCTCTTCTTTACTGCTACGTCAGAGGTACTGACAAGATCCCCTCTGAGCCTTCTCTTCCAATTCCAGCTCCCTCCAAAGACAGATACTCCCAATCCCTTAGTCATCTTTGCAGCCCTTCTCTGGACTCACTCCACTATGTCCACCTCTCTCTTGTACTAGGAAGCCCAGTATGGGACACAGCACCCTTGGGGCGACCTCACCAGTGCCGAGCAGAGGCAAAGAACCATTTCCATCCACCTGCTCGCAGCACTTTGCCTACTGCAGCCCCGGATCCCATTGGTTGCCTTTGCCGTGCGTGTGCCTTGCTGTCTTGTGGCAACTTTGAATTTTTGGTCAACTGAATGTGAGAATTCAGTTCTGGCTCAACTTCAGTTGCAAAGTTGTTCAAGTTACTGAAATTTGGTGGGATGAATCTCATAACTGCATTATGGCTATTGATGGCTACAGGATGTTCAGAAGGGACAGGAAAGGAAGGCAGAGTGGTCTTGCCCTCTACATCAAGAAGTGGACAGAGTGTGAAGAACTGTCTCTGAAGAATAGCCACGAGCAGGTTGAAAGCTTATGGGTAAGAATTAGAGACCAAAGCAACAAAGAGAACCTTGTGGTTGGTGTCTACTATAGGCCTCCCAATCAAGGGGAATCTATTGACGAAGCATTCTCACTCCAGCTACAGGAGGCTCTTGTCCTGCTGGGGGACTTCTACTCCACCCTGGTGAGACCCCACCTGCAGTACTGTGTTCAGCTCTGGGGCCCTCAACACAAGAAGGATGTGGACTTGTTGGAGTGGGTCCAGAAGAGTGCCACAAAAAGGATCAGAGGGATTGAACACCTCCCCTATGAAGAAAGAATTGGGGTTGTTCAGTCTAGGGAAGAGAAGGCTCCAGGGAGACCTTATGGTGGCTTTCCAGTACTTAAGAGACTTATAAGAAGGATGGGGTCTGTTGTGATAGGACAAGGGGTCACGGTTTTAAACTAGAAGACGATAGACTAGAGAGAAGGAAGAAATTTATTTACAATGAGGGTGGTGAAACACTGGAAGAGGTTGCCCAGAGAGATGGTAGATGTCCCAACCCTGAAAAGATTCAAGATCAGGCTGGACGGATCTCTGAGCAACCTGATCTAGTTAAAGATGTCCGGGCTCACTGCAGGGGGGTGTTGGACTGGATGTTCTTTAAAGGTCCCTTCCAACCCCAGCTATTCTATGAATCTACGACTCTATGATTTACAGGCACCCAGAATTTGCTAAGTAATAGTTTCTCAAATGCCTGAAAGGTGCTGAGAATCACCATAATGTTTTACAGGACTGAGCAGTTTATGCCTATCATAGACATAAAGCTCTTCAAAGCAGGCACATAGGTAAGGTGTATAATTTGGTTAATGCTTTCAGGGCATAACTACCAGATAGGTTTTATAAAAAATACCATAGCAGCCATTTTCCAGAGGAAGTGTTTACAGTTTTGTCTTTACCTGTGCAATAGATTAGCAGTTAAATTCCTGATCCTAGACATAAGTTCCTCCTTCAGTTGAACCATTCAGAATGCTCCTTTCCTAGAAGAATGCCTTAAAAACTGAACTGGGGAGTCTTAGTAGTCTTAGCTTCCCCTTTCATTTCTCCTTACCTACTGGAAACATTGAGACCGGCCAGTCTCAGATAGCTAGAGAATGCTCCCAGAATATGTGAAGTACAGTTTAGATGCAGAAGAAAATCACTAGCCATTCCCTCTTCAGCTCTGCTTTTAAGAAAAGATTTTGCACTGGCATGGTCTTTCAGAGGAAGAGTTCAGCAACCTGACTTCAGAAGGATCTCCAAATCTGTAACTTCACAGAATCACAGAATCATCCAGGTTGGAAAAGACCCTTGGGATCATCGTGTCCAACCATTAACCCTACTCGCAAGTTCACCCCTAGACCATATCACTCAACACTACATCCAAGCAATGCTTAAACCCAGCCAGGGAGGGTGACTCAACCCCGTCCCTGGGCAGCCTGTTCCAATATCCCACAACTCCTTCCATGAAGAACTTCTTCCTAGTGTCTAGTCTAAACCTACCTTGTTTAAGCTTGAAGCTATTAAACTTCCAAGTAAATAAATGTATGTTCTCTCATTCCAGAATGCTTAAATCACAAAGAGATGGAATTAATATACATGGTTTTCTAGGAGTGTCCTCTTGGCTATCTTAGGTCATCCTCTATCCAGACTGCTGCTTTTTGGAAATACAAGGAACCCGTGAATGTTACTGAAAGCTCAGACACCTTTGCACTCATTGCAGTCACTCATTGTAACAGCTGATGTTGTAACAAATAAATATTTCTCAGGCTTAAGACAGTTTTGAAAATGGGACCTGGTATTCTAAGTCTGTTCTGGAGCTTTTTGAACATCTTATCCCATGTGCTTATTTAGGATGCTCAGAATATGAGTAGCCATGAATTATGTATCAGACAGCCGAAGAGAACTGTGATTATGGCTGGTCCCTCTATGCTCTGAAAGGCCAAGAGACAAGGTATCTAACTCACACAGGAGAATTCGCCCTGCACATTGAAATAAACCTGGTGACAAGTCCTCCTCCACAAAAAATTGCCAACCTCTGTGATGAATCCTATGCGCTGAACTCCCCAAACATAAGATGAATCAAGGACAAGCTGCAATCTTCACTTGAATCTTTTTCTCCTACTTCATATGATAATTGCATAAGACTACTTTATGCCACGTTTATTTGTGCAAGACGTTGAAGTAGTTTCAAACTAATTCACGTGGAAGAAGATTTTAATGACAGACACTGAGGCAAAAACACTGAAGACAAGCATCTTATTTGCAACAAATTTATGTTTAGTTACACATGCACAAACCACCAATGCCTCCACAGAAGAAGTGAGTGCACTAAAAACTACAGTTCAGAAAAGATTACACTGAGATACCTACTGAAGCTTGGTATATTCTTCAAGGTTTTTTGAGGGTTTTTATCCTGGAAAATATGCCTAGATTTCTATTTACCAGTAAGGACCCTCCAAAACTTGTAGAGGAAAAAAACCAAGCCCCAAAATGTGAAGAAAAAAGACATATTATAGTTTAGAGGTAAAGAAAATCTTGGCTTGTACACTAAAAAAAAATGTGTACCAGTTTAAAACAACTTTCGATGAAAGGGTCACTTACTGCAAGAAGGGCACTGCTTAAAATTTAAGCAGTCAGTAATGGGAAGCGACAGACCTCTAACAATTTAAGTCTTTCACAGTTGAATGAATCTGCACTGACAGTCAAACAAGGATTTGCTAACCTACCTTACTAGGATCTTGGCTATAGCTGCATATGCTCTGCCTAGGCCAGCAGAATCACAAAGTGATGTGAAGATTTTTACAGAGGTGTTCAAAATCTGTGAAACAGGAGAATAAAAAACAATAAATACAATGCTAGGAATCTCTACGGGGGTTTTTTTGTCAGTCTCTGTGTCCATATGAACAAAATTATTTTTCCCACTTGTACATTTATTCTTTAATTAACTGTACGGGACTAGATTTTTGATCACCCCTTATCATTGTTTGAAATTACTCAATAATTACAAATTAAAAAGATGTAACTTGCATTTAAATCCCTGTTCTTTGATACTTTCCAAAAAACAAAGATGTATTACCTGATTAGCAACAAAAATTTCCTTATCCATAATTTAACAAGATTTTAAGATGCTGTGCTTTTATGAATTTTTGATAATCAATACCTGAAGACAGTATCCTTTGTATTCGTGGAATTTTAGAACAATATGCTGAAATACAAGTTAATATTATTTTTCCTTCTTTAAACTGTCACTATGACAACTTTTCTCAGTACAATTCAGATACCCCCAAAAAGTGATTATAGGTTATACATTTAAATTATGTTGGCTTATTTTACAACTAATTGTTCATGTACAGAAGCAATTTGTTAACAATTGCTTGCAATGTACTCTATTATCATGATCCCTCCCATAACCGAAGGCTTATTGCTGCTGCATAAAAACATACGATTTTAATTCTAACACTGACATCACCTGTATTGCATAATTTCTCTTTTCATCCTTTTTTTTCCAATGGTGGTGACAGCAGAGTGCGTATACAATTAAATCCTACTATTTCTTCTCTTCCTGTTTGTTGCTTGACCCAACCTATTACACACATGAGAAAACAGGAAATCTCCAAAGACTATCTATGGAAATCCTTTTTGCACGTTTCCAAGAAAGGAGTAGTGAATGTCATTTACCAGCTCTGAAAGGGGGATGGGAGATGCCCAGGGACATATGACAGTATCCTGCATGCCCCAAGATGTAAAAGATAGGGTATTTTCTATTAAGACTGCATCCCTTGTCATTGGCAAAGTCATGGTTAAAATGAAGATTACCTGTGTGTGCTAATGCTATGGACATCACCTTTTCTATCACTGTTTCCTTTACTCAGACTTCCTAGTTCTTGAAAGAGTTTTACTACATGCAGGAGTATCCCTGGACATGGCTCTTATTTTTTACTTAAAAAGCTCTGTGTGTACTAACAGTAGCACTTATTAATGTGCACTGTGCTATATATCATCCCTCAAGTACTTTCTTATCAGGTATGTTTTCATATACATCCGCATTGCACCCTATACTTTAAGGTCATCGCCAATTGAGTTATCAACGCGTAAGATATGACAAAAAGCGTATAAAGGCACCTCAGTTAGGAAGTTGTCACATCAGTTCAGAATTCACCCTAAACTGAATGCATACTCAAAGTTGTCATGATCTGCAGTGCATCCTTCTAATAATCTAGGATGGTAACAGAAACACACAAAAGTGACCACAAAACAGTGCCTGGTTTTGCATTTAACTCAGAGTGTAATTAGAAAACCTGCCATAAGAGAATCAGGAGGTTTCCATAATTTTATGTATTGGACTGATCGGAAATCACTCCTACTTTAAATCGGCCTCTGAATATTAAACTAAGACATAAGGCCTCTAGTCATTACTGTCTACCACAGAAAGGTTACTTAGGCACTTAAGGCTTAGGCTACTGTATGTTTTTTTTTTCTATGAAAGATATCATAAAGCCTAAAAAATACAGATAAAACTAAGGAAAAACCCATAGAGTAGCTTAAGTAAAAAGTTGGCTCACTCCATCTCTGCAACAGGTGCTAGAAAGAAGTAAATAATAAAGCCACTCATTCATATTGATGAAAAGTGCTCATTTCAGTCCCAGGTTACTGCTACTCTACACAAATCACTTGTTTCATTCTAAATAATGATGAAATAACAGTAATCAAATCATCTACATGAAAGGGACTAAGTCCTGATAAATTACAATAGAAAATATACTCTTTATGTCTGTTTTTCAAGTAAATCCTCCAGCTTCAGAAACTATGTAGGGACACAAAAAGAGACACATTCTTGATGGAAGAAGAAGCCGTGTAGTGTCTCTGTATGCTACAATTACCCTGTATCCATTTATTTGGAGGAAGTGAAGCGGGGCTTCCTCATCCATGGGGCAAGCTTTACCTTCAATATTCGGTATTAGGAAATAGGGCAGGATAAAATGCTGGATTAACATGTAAGCATTAATGCATTGAACCCAAAGCCTCATGCCATTACAGTGCTCTTTTAATTTTCATTCAAAATAAAAAACTATAAAGCTTGCATGCTGGCAGATCAAGTGGAATTGACACAGTGACATCTACCAGCATTTGTAAGCAACCCGAAAACAACAAATGGACATGAAAACTTTACTGTTTATTTTCACAGGTTATGAACAATCACTCCCTCTAACTGGATTCCTATGAATATCATGCACGTGGCATGAGAGTGTTAGTGGGTATGGCTGGGCAGTCATCTATTAGCTCTCTGACAAGTGGATAAATACTGGCAACCCATATCATTTGGAACTAATGGAATTTATAGGCTCCCATCAAAGTTCTTCTACCTGTAGACAGAAATATAGCCAGAAATGGATCTTTTACATACATATTTTGGCCAACCTGTGCAGAGGACAGTGACATCCAAGGAAGAGGAACATATCAGTAACAATGCTGAAAACTCCTAAACAAATGTGCAGTTTTGCTGCATTTGTGGCCCTAGAGAACATAGCTGTCATTACACAAGGAAAAAGGATGGAAAAATTGTTTTAGACAGCAGAAAATCCTCTTCTTAATAAAGTATCATGCTTCTGCTTCAGTATTCTGTGCAAATATTGTGCATTCAAGCATCATGTCGGTAATTTCTTCATGTTAAGGAAACGTAAATAAAAATATATAACATTGGGTAAAGAGGTATTGAATGGGACCTCATAAGAATCTATACCAATAATGTAGGGATTATATGTCCATAAAGTGTATACTCAGACCAAGTTTTCAGAGATTTAGAGTTACTGAAGGGGCAAAATGTCTTGGTTTATTGTTGTTGGTTGTTTTTTTAATTTATTTTGATGAGGTTTTTGAATTAGTTGTGTACAAATTGTTCTGGGGAAGAAAGCAATAGATTTATCTAGGCTCCATTTTAAAATTTCCATACTATTTCAAATAGAGTTTGATACTCTTAGCAACTAGTGCAAAAAGATCCTTGTATATGCAGTTGAACAGAGTAATGTACAGTTCTTTCTGTCTCTAAAATGAAAATATAAGTTCAACAAAATAAATATTATAAATACTGTACGGACTGTGGTCAAGAATTGATTTTTGGCTCCATGTGACCAAACACACTGACTGTCTCCAACTTCCTACTTCTATGGGTCTGCAGTGAAAATACTGATTAAAAAACAAAATAATATAAAAATTGAAGTCTAATACAGAAATGAGCAGTAGGTTTCAATCACCTGTTTGCATTTGTGCAGGATGTGAGAAGGTGGCAGGGTGAAGACTTCAACTTTGTCTTACACATTACAGATAACTGTCCCAAATGCCATCCACTATTCCTTTTGTGTATGCAGGAAAAAAAAAAGAAAAAGAAAAAAAAAAAGTAGCTTTCATGGCTCCAAACCAGAAAAATAAATAAATTAGGATATATCACCCAGTTTCCCTTGTTTTCTTGCTTAGCACTAAAAGCTGGATGCAGGTGCACCTGGGAGGAGGACAGCATTTACACAATCAACTCTCTTCCTGGGCCTTTGCAAGTCTATCGTGGCTACAATTAGTTACGGAATGAAAATAAAGTAATAAGCTCTGCTCAAATCTGCAAACTAGATCGTATTTTGTGGGATAGCTCTTGCACTAATTCTCTGGGTAGTGGTGAATTTCACATCTACCTCCTTTGCCAAGAAAAATATTAGTCGGATCTCAGGCCCAGATTTGCTTCCCAGTTATCTCAGCATTATGCCAGTGCGACTCTCCTGGGGTTATTCCATTAATATAAAACAGATACACCAGCTCCTCCCTCAAGACTCTCCCTCCCCCAAATCCTATCCCTTATTTTTTATTGCTGCCACATCTGTATCTCTTTTATACAGACGTAAAACCATGCACACACCTCACTGGCATACACTGAGCACTTGGAAAAAATCACATAGGCTGTGCTAAACATTGATACATCTGAGGATAATGGACATAAGAGTAAAACATAAGAGTAAAAATCAAAGGTATGAATTTATGTTGAATAAAGAAAGTCTATCCAACTCAACAAAAGATTAGCACTACTACTAGCATTTCATTATTTCAGTAAAATATATTACTCTGACAAAAATATGATGGGATAATATTGGTTTATGATACTGTAACTTTAAAAACCAGAAAACTCTCAGTTTTGCACTTGATATTGTTGTCAAACTTTATTGGAAATACACTTATTCTGATTTCTGAAAATTTAGTTGTGTTTAGCCATTTCACAGCTGGTAAGCAGCAAAGATGCTTCTGCCTCATTTACAGATCTTGAACATGAATCAGACAATCAACTGGAACATTAGTCAAAGAGATCAGCAGCTAATGATTTCTGACAGGTGCTGCAGTAACAGACTAAGGCCCAGCCTGGCTAGCAGCATATGACAATATTTTTTCAGAGTCAGCCATAGATGTTGGTAGACAGACAATGCAACTCGATGAGACTACTGGCCTCCTACTCCTTAGTACCTCTTAAATATTCTCAGAAAAAACCACATAGGTCTGACTGCCACTAAATAATTATTTCCATACACTCCAGTGAAAAAAGAGACAATAGAACTGTATGCATAGGCATTTTGCAGTTCAGTGAACTCTCTCCCATAGCTCCCCAAGAAATGCATATTTAAAAATGCCTAAAAAGCACGGTCTTTACTACTATAATTTAAGTGGTTACATGCCTCTGGCCATCCTGAGTAAGATCAAAGGAGAGTTTCACAATACACACCCAGATGTGTTCTTATTTTGCTGAAAACACAGGGTGAGAGGTTGGATAGCAACAAGAGAATTGTATTTTTCATGTAATGTATTGACTACAAGGAGCAGAGCTCATTGATCCTAGGCAAATAATACACCAATATCAATTGAATGGCAGGCTGCACCTTGTTAAATACTAAATGTATTCAGGCACAGTGAGCATCCAGTGTAGAAGCAGTACAGCATTCTGTCCGCAAGCTCACAGTTACGGGATACTGAAAACAGATGTCGTGATGAGGAAAGAGGTAGTAGTCCCTTATTTGCCAGGACTCTGAGTTCTCCCTCTCACAACTGAAATTCATGAACTCAAATTCTGTAAATATGAATGCTGACTCCTTGCTCTTACCCACATCTAATTACACTGGACTGCACTGCTTTGATAAATAAAGGGAAAAAAATAAAGCAGAAATGTACAAACTTTGTCACTGCTCCTACAGAGACAGGAAGAATTTGCCTGGAATTGGTCAATCTGGTCTGATCTAGAACTGGTCTTCCAGGGACTTTAATATGGGTATTTGGATAATATATACCCTAAGCATGCATCTTGGAGCAAGGCAACTAGGGACAGAGGTATGGGGAAGGATGTGAAAGAACTCCCCGAGAAATCTGGCCAAGTCAAACACTAAAGTGGAGCACCCTTGTTCAAGACCTTCCACATGCTCTCACCAGGACACGGCTATTGCTAAATTGTTGCTTGGTTGATGCCCTCCCTGAGAGGTAATGGCTCCACCTAGTCCACACTCTTCGCTCCCCTGTTATTCTTGGCTATCAAGTGCAATGTTTACCTTGATGCTCTATAAACCTGCATGGCAATACACGCCTCGGGTCATGTGCGTCTGCATCTGTTTGAAGGATTAGAGAAAGGAAGACCAGCATTTCACTCATTCCTGAAGTGTCTATCAGGATAAGACGTAGGGTCCTTTGCCTGTATCCAATCTTACTTGTGTGCTTTGCATAATATTCAGAGTGTGTATGTTTTGCTTTGGTTTTGAATGGATTATATGTAAATACAGTAACTAATTGAAAAAGTTCCTTTTCCCAGAGTAACTTTAAACTTCTGTTGGCTTCCACAAGGTCAGGAGTTCAACCTGTATACTTCATTTTGCTGCTCAGGAAACTTAAGAGAGGTATGTACAGATGATTGAACTAACATTAAAACTTTTGTTCTCATCCTTCTTAGTACTGTTCTTAATTCTGGCCTTTTGTGCCACTAACAATTACATTAATTCCGATTCTCTACACCTACAACTTCATAGGAAGGCACTCACTGTTCTATTAGCTATTGTACCTCATAAAGACTTTTATCAAAGTAAACAAAAACTAAAAAAAGAATCAGTCAGGTTCTTCAAAGCAAGAACCTACACAAATGTCAAAAACAGGTATTTTAGTTTGTTATTGTACAACTTGAAATCTTTAGTGCAAGGGACATAACTCTGAGTAGAAGTTGTTGCAATCTTTATTTAGTACAGGAATGTAATGTTTTCCAAACCAGCCACTGTTGACATATTTCTTCAAAAAAAAGCATGGCTTAACAGTCTGGAGTGAAGAAGCTTCATCTGTTACCCTTTAACAGCAATATAAGAGGAAAAAACAGTTTATGTATCCTTTCCATCCTGACAGATGTGACAATAGCTGGAAACACTGTGCCTGCCAAGAGCTTTTATCAAGTATGTTATAACAACTAGTAATAAGTGTAAATAATAAATGGCTACGATCTTATGGGAAACGGTGGCAATACTAAACAATTTTTGGTGCTTGCTGATGGGAGTCTGCTAGTCTTGGAATTCCCTGGCTTCCCAGTAGAGTTTTGGCCTGACAATAAACAACAGTTTAATACTTTATCTAATCCCAGCCAGGAGGTAAGTTCAACAGCAAGCTTTTGCAGATGTTCACATCCAATAATCTATCCATAATTGATGAAACAGGGAGGTCAGATGTAATGGTTGCTACTATTCCAGCAACAAATAAATGGTTATTGACAAAACAAGGCAGTGTGGCGCTGAGTGCTGAGCAGTGACAAGCATGAAACAGTGCTGAGACAGAAGTAGTGATGTGAATACAGCCCTTCATCTTGAGAATTCCTCAATGTGATGTGTGGCATGAGGGCCACTCTGACACACAAGCAGATGGAGGTGACTTGCAAAGGAAAAATGAGATTCTGCCAGTACACGAAAGACAAAGGCGGAGAAAGAAACAAGGAGAAAGAGGTGGACAAGACTGGAAATTTGGGTAAGTGCAATAATGCAAATTGTTCAGAAATGTTTTCTATAGCAGCACTGCGATCCAGATGTCTGGACTGCTTTTATCACACTGTTGCGTCTACACGAATATACTCGGCAGTTGCATTGCTGTAGCCTTCTAAGACAGTAGTACTGAACCATATGCATGTGTATGCTTAAACGCCCATTACTTCTTAGACAAAGCATCTCTAAATATTCTGCTTCGTGCTTATTAATATCTTTAGTCTACCCATGGAGAGGTATTTGTAATTACACAAAGTTTTCCTAGCCAAAAGCCAACAAACAAACCCTAAAACTAGCATAAAACAATGGAAAAATCTGCAGAGAGAAACTAGGAGGGTGAATAAAAAAATTAAGTCAGTTAAAAGCCATTATTTTTCTGCATACCTATGTGGCAGTTCAAGTTCTCATTCCGATGATAGCCGTGTTTTCTTTAAGTTTTAAGCCATGTAAGAAAAGTAGTAAAAGGATTAATAGACTGTTCTTATTTACTGAGTAAAACTTGAGTCATTTATATGCAAATAAACATTTGAAATCTTTTGCATCCATTTCAGTGCTAAAAGATAGTATTTTTACAATGTTTACTGTGTAATATTCTAATATGAAAAATAGCAGAATGAAATGGTGGCCATTATTGCTAGATGTAGTCATAAAAAGATTTCAGACAAATATTTTAAATATTAATATTACTAAAATCACTTAAAGCACAAAGGAATGTTAAATCGATTTATTTAGAATTACAATTTATTTCACACTTTTCTACCAATTCTTTTGATCAGCTCTGAAATTATACATAAGCTGAAAGCAAAACAGCAAAACAAATTGCTTCTAGCAATGAAGCAGCAAGCTCTAGGTTTCATACTGCTATGCTTCAGTGTTTTAACTTCTCTGGTTATTTATCTATCAAAGGATAAATTTTAAATTCCTTAAGATCTGATGTCTGATTCAAGACCTCCTGTGCTCCAATCTAGCCATCCATGGGTGTGATCAAGCAAAGGTTTGCAGAATTTGCTTGCACCTGAATGTATGAGTTGTCCCCTTGAAGTCAATGGGAATAACCGAACTGAAATTTAAACATGCATTTAATAAGTAAATTGCTGTAGCTTGAACTATACAAATTTGGAATACCAATCTAATTTTAAGAGCCTTACTTTACAGATTTTTTTTTAAAGCCTGTTCATTTGAGCTAAACTATACAAAGGAAAACAAAACCTCACAGATTATGAATATATTTGCATTTAAGTACTGAAATTTCCGAGTCTAAATCGCATGGGTACAAATGTTTCATTTCTCAAAACTCATAAAAAGTCTGACTTCCATAAGTATATTGACTAACAGGATAAGAAAAAATTCTTACACAGTTTTTCAGCCACTTGCTACAGCCCTGGGCATAATAAGTGCAGTTTCACTAAAGGACGTACTACTGACAGTTCCTAAGACCTCTCACAGTATTGTTTCTCAGACAATATAAGCTACAAACTAAGACTTGCTGTAACTATCTCTTTCACAGCGTTTAGGTTTCAAAGTTTAGCACACCTAAGCTAGAAATCCAATATAGTCTAAAGCCCGTAAAGTAAATAACCTCTATAACATACAAATCTACCGGTTTGTCTTTTTTGTTCCTAGTCTGTAGGAATGAAATGAGTAGAAACTTGTAGATCAGCAGTTATTTAAAAAAAAAAAAAAGGAGGAAAAAAAGGAATATATTTTATTAGCTACTCTAAAAAAAAGTTTCAATACAGAAGTAGAAAATGTCTGCTTAAATCACATCTCTTAACTGACAGAAGACAGTTATTAGAGTTTTAGAAACCTCAGTCAGAGCAAGTGGACTAATATCCCATAAAACTTATATCCCATAAAACAGAGAGCACATAGCTGTGGTCACCATCCGGCTCCTACCTCGCCCGAAGAGGAGCTAAGTCCACTGGCCATACCTAGTAGAGAATAAGCAGAGAGTAGCAGAAATCATTCCATCCTACCACTTGTATCAAAAAAGGTAGGATCAGAGCAAAGGCTCCATAATCGTCAGCTGCTCTGCCCTCTGTGCCTTGGTGAAAAGAAGATGTACAGGTATTTTTATTCTCTTGCAGAGTGACTTAAGGAGTTTTTACTGCTTTGTCCTCAATGTTCCAACGTATTAGAGCTAAGCAAAACTCCAGTAAAGGAAAATTTGCTTTTTCCTTTGTTCAAACACAACAGCTGGCAACAGTTTCATGGAAATGATTCAGAGTCAAAGAGTTCTCTTAATCTTTGGATATCTATTGTTATTATTAATGCAGAAACACTTAAATATTTTTATTAATGTCGCACTGCAGCTCCCTCCAGTTCTTTTGCAAACTCATATAGGAAATGTGTTTGCATGCACCAGTGCATTTGTGTATAAGTTAATAATAGCTGTCATTTTGTAATAGATACCCTGAGTCAAAATCTTACCAAAAAGCAGATTTTGAAGTTTAGGAAACCATATTTGATACGTTAAATTATATGACATCTAAATTCAGGATGTTTAATATATATGTATTTTAAGTAAGGTTATGTAAACCTTATAAATAAATATAAACTTGGCAACTTTCATACTGTTTGGGAATTAAAAAAAAGCAAATACAAATGTTCTCCATGCACAGCCACCAAAATTGGAGGTTTAAACCTTTTGTCACCAATTTATATTCAGATACCTGAGAACACCAGGGGTCTTATAGCTCTAAAATTCTAAAAAGGTGTGAAAGATTTATCTAATGGAGCACGTAGTCAAATCTGCAGCTCACTGCAGTTGTCCTGCTTTTTTGGGATATATGAATGATTAAATTTAAAGCTGTAACAGATGAGATGAAAGTCCATCCATTTATGTTGTTTTGGTGGCCAGTCTTATGGAACACGAGACTCTTGAAGTGTAGTGTTGATATCAACAAGTTACTAGTGCGTTTATTGTCCTTGCTGCTATGGGAAAACATGGAAATCTGTTAATATGATTTTCTTGTCATCAAGTAATAATTTCTTACATATTTAATATTTTTTGTTTCTCATGCTCTTTAAGTTTTGCATAATTTGACTACTGTAATTCTGCAGCAGCACTGCATTTAAGAGTGTTTTCTTACAAAGGGTATTCTTGTGGAACATTTATCTTGACAAAAATCCAGTTTACTGTGGGGGGTTATTCTGATGCCATTAACCTAGTAAAGTGCAAACTGAACCAGAGACTCCAAAACCAAAATGATACTATGTTCCAAGGCAACTGTAGTGGACATCGTATCACCAAGCTGCAAATCTGTCTCGTATAAAGGAAAGTACTGCCAGAAATCAGTAACATTACACCCAAGGGCTACTCAAAACATTTTATGCATTGTTGTCAGGTTTCTAAGAACCTGGCTAAGGCAGGAAAATGATTATCTAAATTAAACCAACAGAAGGAATATTTCTTTCACTAAGAGACCATTAACTTTCACATCCAAATAAAAAGTTAGACCTTTCACTTTAAGAATGAAGTGCTAAACTAAAAACAAAAAATTAATTGATGAGACATCCAACTCTTTCCTGAAGTTTCAGATCTTCTCAACACAAATAATTTCTCATCTTTTAATTCCATTAGTATTTGCATCAGTATATTTTATCAGGGCAAAGTTCACCATCAGTACTAATTATTCTCACCTATTTTGTTTGTACTGACTTCACCAATGCCTAGCAGCAGTGAGATCTTTCAGAAACATGAAAGCTAGCGAGTTTTAGAATTGGCTCACTAATTCTAGACTTTCAAGAAGAAAACCTTTGTCTGTACATAATCCATTGTCAGTGTCAAGATCAATCAGAAGTGCCTACCTTTAAAGATGACTCAGTTTTGTCTGTTTTTTTTATTCCTCTAATATAAAAAAAATCTAAATTTTCTATATTGGTACACTTTTAGGAACAATTTTAAAATTGTTTCAGTAAAAGTGAAGCCTCTAAGAATGATAAGACCTTTTCTTAAACTTCTCTGCTAAAATGTCTTTTCAAGCACAGGATGCCATTCTGCCATCCAGCCTTCCTGTAGGTTCCTTTCAAGTACTGGAAGGCAGTTATAAGGTCCCTCTGGAGCCTTCTCTTCTCCCAGCTGAACAATCCTGGCTCCCTCAGCCTATCCTTACAGCAGAGA
Source organism: Apaloderma vittatum (assembly GCF_000703405.1). Taxonomy (NCBI): domain Eukaryota; kingdom Metazoa; phylum Chordata; class Aves; order Trogoniformes; family Trogonidae; genus Apaloderma; species Apaloderma vittatum. The sequence goes on from NW_009733345.1 coordinate 37,077, forward strand.
TGCTCTGGCCTCTTTCTGTAGCAATGGTAATGAAAGCTTAAACCTAAAGTCAACCCAGACACCACTGACAGAAGAGTCTCTTCAAGCTCAGCCTTCTAGCAAAGCACTAGTATAGTAAGCAAATCTCAAAGGAATGATTCTCATTCTTCCCAACTACCTCTTGCAATGTTTGGGAGAAGAAAGGATAACATTCAATCTCCATTTTTGAGTTCTTTTACTTGCCAAGATCCTCCTCAGTTCACCAAAGTCATACCTACATATGGGTGTAATCTATGTAATTAGATATAATAGATGTAATTAAATACAACGTAGTGTGCATACTAACTTCAGAATACCCGAATCCCACATCAATTTACTTACATTCTCTCTAGCTGCACAAGTTGAGGCAAAATTTTCAGTTGTTTTGACATAGACTTTTTCAAAAATTAACTTTAGGGTCATAAATCACCTCTGATTGCTTTAATAGGGTAATTTCAAATGTGAAGATGTCTTTGTAAGTTCATAAATTTTCTTGATAATTTTATGCCTGTGGCTGGTATGTCGTAATTCTGACAAGTCATGCACCTAGCATTATGTCATAAATTAACACATTTATTTTGGCAGGAGTTTCAGAACTCATGAACACTGCCTCAATTATTTAAATATGTAACATTCCTAAAACACAGGATTTAATATCCAAAATAAAGGAACACTTAGAAAAAACCCTAATACTCAGACAAGAGATGAGGACTGAAATTTTCCTGATGATTTGGGATTCAACTCTAATTGAAAGCGAAAAACACCTTGATGTCCAACTCTTTGAAGCATTCTTGAAAGCCCAGTTTTAAAAAAGATTCCCACATCAAGAATTAGATTACAATAGTTTATGCAAGATTCCTAATAACACAGAAGTGTTTCACTTAATGCTTTGCTCGTTATACAAGTCTGAAGAAAACCAGGTAAACAGTAACTTTTACTTTAAAATTGGCCTGACAAAATCTATAATGTTTAAGATAAAATCTGTAAAATGTGAACTATTAATATTTTGTGGAAAAACCATTAGGCTTGATTATAAACCAGATGATAGGAAAAATATTACAAACATGCCACACTGCTGTTGAACATAATTAGTTCCCAGGCTTTTAAACTTGCACACACTTATGTTTTTACATCTGAGTAGGTCCGGTGAAATCAATCATATATATCAAATAAAATTAAACCAATTTATACAGATTATGCACCAAATCAAATTATGTAAGATTAAACATCAAGTGCCTAGCAAATCAAAAACCTTCTCCAAGAAAACTAGCCCATGCGATACTAAGTGACTGCATATTTTTGATATAATAGGCTGCAGCTTAATAATTTCAACCTTTAATTACTGCATCAGATAATGAATATTTTGAACATATGCTTCTCCACTCTGCTGGAAGACATGAATGAAAGAGAACCAAGTTTATATGCATGCTCCTGTGTGCGCGTGTTGGGGGAGGGAGCAGCTCGCTGAACAGCAAAAGGAACCAAGTGGCAACAATTGGAGGACACGGTGTCTGTAACAGCTGCTCCTTTCAGATTCCCCTAGAAGGAGACTGCCTGAGGTGGACCTCGGCACAAAAGGATAAAGAAGATGAAAACTGATGCAAAGCAGGAAAATAACTGCTGAGACCCCTGAGTCCACACCCGAATAGTCCCAAGCTGTGTGGCAAGACCTCTTTAGCATGCTACAGAAGCTGGTGATGAACTACATATTACCATGAGGCAAACTGGCTCCTAGCAGTATTGTCTGCATGTTATGTGCAATGATAACCAGGAGCCCTCTGGGAACGGGATGCAATGATTTCATCTCCGTAAGCATCTGAGCTCCCCTTGGATGCAGAGACCATTAAACTGAGAACAGAAGGGTAAATTTTAGGCAATGATTTCTAATTGGAGAGCGAAGACAACTTGGGCTCAACTGCACTGTCAGCCACAGATAGTTTACTGCCGTCTATATTGATCATTGCTAAGGACAAAAGGAGCTAAAATTTTACCCCCTTTTCTTACTCCCATGACACACTGTAATTCCTGAATGGAAGTACTTCATCAGTTTTTGTGTGATATTATTGAAAATGCCATTATATGAGGAAATGCCACTATATTATAATATAATATTATACTATTTACACTTAAAAGTATTGGTATTTTCATTGCTGTTAAAATAATATTTTATTCCCTTAACATAATGTATAATTTATGTTTTGTACTATGGAGACTTTCTTTCCCTTTTAACAAAAGCACACATTTCTGTTAGGTGTTTTTGTAAGACTAAAAACAACAGGCACAACCTATTATATATATATTTTAGATTAATAGCACTACATTACACAAATCAAGATTTCAGAATGTTCCTTAAAAACAATAAATAAAAAAAAATCTGCATATGACAAAAAGAAAGAGAACTGCCAAATGATTGCTTTAACTTTTTGGTAGGAGGCATAAGGGAGCAATGAAGGGCAAGGAGTAGCTATAAAATGTAGGCAAAATGGATCCTGAGGTTCAATACCAGGACATTTCATATTTTTGACACTTTCAAGGGTGGTTTGATCCTTTGTGTGTCATGGATACTGTGCAGTCTTGTTTACTAATTAATTTATCCTGTGATGGAGAGATCAAATATGCATGCAGCCTTCTTAGTACACTTGTTTATCTTGCTGCTCTTCATTCACAAAGCTTATTGTGACTCTCAGAAACTTAATAGAAAAGCTGAGCAGGTAAGAATGCTGGCACATTTGTCAGTCCAAAAGCAACGCAGATAAACTTCAGTACGAAAATTTCTACTCTAATCTGTCATACTGCATTCCTACAAGAGATCAAGCAACCTGTTCTCTCATTGCTCTTGCAATTATTAGATAAAATTGTATAAAATTTTATATAGGTTTTTAATTTTGAAATATTTTCACATTCAGCTACAGGTTTTCACTGCAACCGATGATAGAACAGGCTCTCACTTTCAGCATTCAGTTGTTTTACGGAAATAGCAGGTTTATGAGCACTGAAGAATTATGTATAAAGATAGTCAATAACTTTTGGAAAAATCATAACACAAATCATTAAAAGCATGTAAGAAGTTATTTCAAGTCAGAAATCTAGAACCCCTCCTGTAATACACAAGTCAAGCAAGCAGTATTGAAACCCACGCTGAATTCACTCTGTGACTTCTATTGGTCTATTTCTGAAAAAAATAAACCACCGCAACAAATAACCACAAAGAACGACCACTGTAAAACACATTCATTAACAAAATACCAAGCCATTCTGTAGTTAAAGGAACAAATAAAACCAGAAATGGTAATTATCCAGCTGATTAATCACAATAATCATGGACCAAATATTCAAACAAACTTATTTTCCACGCAATATTTTTAAGAGGATCATGGAGGACTGCGAACTCTCTGACAGACAGACAAATCAAGTTGCTGTTTATCTTTCCTCTCACGCTGACCTACAACGAACTAGAGGAACCTTCCTGCCAGATTAGAATTCCACATGTAGAATTCTGATTGTCTTAGAATTACTATGTATGGGAAGCTCAAGGGAAACACAAGAAGAGAAGCTTGAAATCAAGCATCAACAGAAGGGATTTCATCAGCATTACAGCTTTTCATACCAAAAGCAATTCATGTTTCTTCCAAATTCCTGATGTTTGAAACATGTAAATGGATGTATTTTTAATTGTTCCTCACAAATGTACTGTATCAAACTACTTCACAAAACTGGTGTTTATACAAAAACTTAACTAAATAAGAACTGTTTTATTTATGTATGAACATAGGAAAAGGAAAGCTCATCACATATAACCTGAATTGTCAATTTGTATTATTTCTACAGATCCAAGCTTGAAAACCTGGACTCCATCAAGTCCGGAATTTATTGGAACCATAACTGCTTAAGCCACATAGATCCCTGTCTACAGAACTAGATACAGTTATAAAAGGTTCACGAGCCAAGTGTCTTCAACTCTCCCAAATGCCTATGATGCCAAGGAGGCAGAGAAAGGCATCAGGAAAGCTAGAGCAGCTTTAAAATAAACTTACCGATAATGCCGTTTGCTGTTCTCCAGCAAAATTATAAGCTAAACTTAAGCAATATGCAGCTTCTCCCTCCATCTTCATATTGCCTCCTAAAGAAAGGATTAAAATTACAGGAATCAGCATCATCTGGACATAATTACATTAGTACAGACAGCACTTGCAGGTTCTTAAATAACATAGATATTTGAATATTGTAGTATATTTTTCTTCCTTCTTATCCTTGCCATTTATCTCTTTCCAAAAATATATAGTAGTAACTAAAGGTAAAGGCTATGGGTTTACACAAATTTCAACAAGAAAGTTCAGTAAAGTCGGAGAAAATATCCTCCATAAGTAATGCAGTACAATCAATTTAACATGCTGTAATGTTCTCTGTCATGAATTGTTTAGTAATACCCATAGTGTCTTCACATTAGACAATCATAGTACCTTCTCTCCATATATTCATTTATAAAATGAAAGTACCTACAAATATATAATAAACCCTAATATATAAAGACAAAATATATTGAGACACAGACTTTGCTAATGTGAATTTTAGTGAAACACCAAAAGAGAACTGTCAGTAGACAAGGTTTCATATTTCTTAATCTCCTGACTACTTTGCAAGCTACTGTAGGCTAGAATAGCTAAAAAAAGGGAGACCTCACATTTGGAAGCAATAATCATAGGAAACTCTGCACAGGCAGTTGCTAACTGAGGTATATCATGCTTTTCCATGCCAGGTTTTATTTCACTAATACTGATCTAATAAACAATGCTTGCTGGTCTTATTATATTGCTCCCTGATAGAAAATCATCCCTTCCACACCAAAATTTATATAAAGTAATCATACAAATGCTTACTGTTTCATACTATATTCAAAAGTTTCCCTCCAGAACATGAGTATCTCTAAAAAAATGTAGATTAAGAATAGACAGAAATGCAGTCTTTCTGTTGCTCAATATCCATCTGCTCAAGCACTATAAAGAGCTCCACAGAGGAATGATATATGAAAAGTTACCAGGAATATAAAAAAGTTCCTTCCTCACTTAAGAACAGGCAGTGAGTCTGAAGTAGGTAATATCTAATCCTAATTCATAAAATAGATAAATGTAGATGATGGTCCAGAAGGACAGAATGGATATTACAGATGGCAGCCAGAGCCAGTATGTGTTCAGCTAAATTGCTAAGTGTGGGTTTCACAGACAGAGGCTGTGGTTCTGGGAAGTGGACTGGAGAATTTGTCTCAGAGGAGCTTCTCAAGTTTACATTTCAAGAGAGCAGTGGTAAGTATAGTCTGCATAGTGATCTTTACTATATGTCTCAGGAAGCGATGAAAGTGATTGATTCAAAGTAAGGGCACTAGAACACCTGGCTGGTCAAAGTAAGTTACAGAAAGGCATCAGATCCTTTTTAACAGTCTTAATTTCCAGCAGTTTTCACTAGCAATAGGAAGAAGTTGATTAGAAACTCCATTAGCAGTCATTCTATTTACTACAGTAAGTATTAGTAGCAGCAGTTTTACTGTAGCTGTGACTTAAGCATCAATATTTAGAAAAGGCTAAAAGCCTCTATTTGATCAACACATGCAGCCAGAAAAGACAGAAAAGTTATTGAATACATACGTCCTTCCTCAGCTGATTAATTGTACTGGTATTCTCAGTACCAGGGTACGCGCTCCCAAGAGAAAAGAGCTAAACAGGCAACTCACAAAACAGATCTACTAATGTAAATTGCAGATAAAACCAGATTATTTAGTGGCTTAATTAAAAGAAAAAAAAATAGCCAAATGTAATCATATACCTTCCCAAACTACACATTTGAAATAGAAAGAATTGAATATCTTCCCCCAAAGTCCTGTTTGGTTTATTCCCTAAAGATTACCACATGAAAGCATTTAGATTTCAAATGGTGTTTTAAAATACTATTCCTTCATGAGATAAAGCAAGATGATAAACTTTTGTTCTTTTGAATTAGTATATATTTTAAAAAACTGAGGTAGAAATAATTTCCTGGCCCTTTTAAAAGTAATAAATGGTAAAGTTCACATGGGCTTAGATGCCTGAAATTTTGTTCATTTTTCCAAAGAATATCTGCTGGCCTAATAAACATATTTCAAGAACTTGCCTTGGCTTCACTGAATACATTTTATACTTTTCTATAGATTACTGTGTTATACAATCTATCTGTATAGTCATATACTTATCTGCAGCAAAATTTATTTTAAACTGTTGAAAATATTGTCAAGTTTTTGGTAATTTTCGATAGTTTATTCATGTCTACCCCAACTACCTCTCAAAGACTGGCTAACAGATTAATGTTGGGCATTCATTATTAAATATAAAAAAAATGAACATATCTGGTGATAAATATTGAATTAATATTACATATTAATTGTATGTGCAATTCATATGCAAAATATGCCCCGTAAGGAATACCATAAAAGGCTCTTCAATTGCTGTGCAAGGAGAAAAGATGATTATTTGAGACCTATGTTACTGTGCTGAGAAGCACTCCAGAATATTATCTAGGATAATAATCTAAGAAAATTAAATCTGTAGAAGTAGACATTTAAAAACATCTTTTGAGAAAAAAGCATTAATATGATTTTAAAAAAATCTGGAAAATCATGTATATTTATACAAAGTCAACTTGTAAGACTTGCCTTGTCTCTCCTGTTCCCTCTCATGTGTAAGAAATGCTCCAGAGCATGGTAAACCCAGCTGACTAACATCTCACATTCTACATAACATTCAAATGCTATTCTAATTTTCCCTGATTTTAAACCTATGCACACATGGGCAAAGCCTCATACAGCCATTATCAAGAGGGCAACTAGGAGTAGTCATCATGGATTTAGGTCAGGGAATTCATGCTTCACCATCTTTATAGCTTTCTAGGACAAGTTGGCTGGCTTGGTGGATAAAGGGAAAGCAGGGGATGTTGTTTCCATTTTAGCAAGACTTCTGACAGTCTCCCATAACATTTTCATATACAAGCTAATAAAATATTGCTTCGATAAATAGACAACAAGGTAGACTGAAAACCACCTGAGCTGCTGGCCTTCAAAGGGTTGTTAACAGCAACATGAAGTCTACTGGGAGGCCAGCCACTAGTGACGTACTCAGGGATGGATACTGGCACTAATAGTGATTACTATTTGCATTAATGGCTTGGACAGTGTGACCAAGCACACCCTCAGCATGCTTGCAGACAGTACAAAATCAGGGAGAAATGGTTGATCCACTACATATGTGGTTGTGTTGTCATTCAGAAGGACCTCAGCAGGCTGGAGAAAAGGGCAGATGGCGGTCTCATGATATTCAGGAAAGGGAAATGCAAAGTCCCGCACCTGGGGAGGGATAACCCCAGGCACCAGCCCAGGCTGCAGTCTGACCTGACAGCAGGCTGCTTGGCAGAGAAATACCTGGGTTTCTGGGTGGACAACAAGTTGCCATGAGACAGCAACGCTCACTCACAGCAAAGGCAACCAATGGGATCCTGGGCTGCAGTAGCAGGTGGATGGAAATGGTTCTTTGCCTCTACTCAGCACAGGTGAAGTCATCCCAGGAGTTCTGTGTCCCATTTGAGGCTTCCCAGTACAAGAGAGAGATGGACATAGTGGAGTGAGTCTAGTGAACAGCTGCAAAGATGACTAAGGGACAGGGAGCATCTGTTCTCAGTGGAGAGGTTGAGGGAGTTGAGATTGTTGTGACCACAGAAGAGAAAGACTCAGAGGAAATTTCACTGTCTACAAGTTTATGATGGGAAGGTGTAAGGAAGATGGAGCCAGGCTTTCCTCAGTAGTGTTTAGTCAAAGGACAAGATCAATGGGCAGAAATTAAAATTCTATCTGAACTCCACAAAATACTTCCTTAGTGTGAGGGTGTCTGAACAGAGGAAAATGCTTTTCCAAATGCTTATGAGGTCTCCACCTGCAAAGACATTAAAAACTTGACTGGATGCAGTCCTGGGAAGCCTACTCTAGCTGACCGTGTTGACCTCCTTTCCTGGTTAGAGCTAAATAGAACCAGATGTGTCTCTTCCTACCTCAGCTATTCTGCAATTCTGTAGCTTTTTACTTTAGGTTTTGAAGTACTTACATGTATTAAGATATACAGAAGAAATCTCGTTTGCTTATGAGAGAAAACTGGGCTTTTTTGCAAGTAATAAATAACTATGTAGAGTGAAAATGTAGTGTTCCAGCAGGTAATATCACTCAAAAATTGCCAAATGAACAGTGACTAGCCAATCGAAATCAGTGAGCTGAGCTTCCATCAGTGATCTCACTTTCTGATTATGGGTTCTGTTTTATACTGTTATTCCCAAAATGTTGTTTTTTGGACATAAAGCTTTCAGCAATCTAAAGATTCTGTGTTGTCAGCAAGCAGGCATTTCTGCTTTAGTGAGGTCTGGAAGTGCATTGATAGCATTTGTCTTTGAATTCCACAGGAAATAATCACCCAGGCAAATACTTGACAATTTCTACTTTACTCTTGGGAAAATCATGGGATGCACATCAAATAAAGGAATGTAAAAATGTTATTTTCCACCTACCTTCTTTTGCCATTTTTAAAGCTTTTATTAGTGTTTTGATGGCCTGTTGGTGTTCTTTATTTACTAGCATTTTGTCTGCTAGTAATGTATAAATTCTCCAGAGATGCTCACATGCCAGTGCACTGTAAGTACGGCCTGTCTCATCCTTCCACGTCGAACCTTGTGCTAGCTGATAAAATGCTTCATAATGTTCAGCAGCTATCACAACATGACCTGAGAAATGTAATTTTTAAATTACAATCAGTGGAATCAACATTTTTTAAAAAGTTACTAGTTTACAATAATTTTCTCATTTGAAAGTAAGTTGCATACAATAATTTCAAAATTTTTTAAGACTCTTCAATATATAACTTGCTGATGACTGGAAAATACTGCCAGATCTCACAGTTGCTAGTAATGTAATTTAAACTTATCAGATTTTAAATTAGCTTTCCTTTGTAGGTTCACAATGTTGGTGGTGTGTGACGCAAGGATGTGAAGTCAGAATTTTCTAGAAAATACATCTACTATAGATTCATGAATACATATTTCAAAATCCCATCTATGCATAAATAACCACAATTCAAGCTGTTCCAAGTTTTTTTTCCATAATAAAAATCTGTGCTGGAAGATTTGAAATTGGGAGAACAGATGTATCAAAACTGTGGGAAACAAACAATCTGTATTTGTATAAATTAACTGATGAAAAGAGAAATATTATGTAAAGTATTCATCACCTATTATTAGGCCAACTTTGGTGAGTTTATGTAGCAAATATACTGGAAGAGCATTAACCACTAATAGATTAATTGCTGATCTTGAAGTATCATGTATGAAGACCTCAAAGTGTAAGTTACTCAAACATCTTTAAGGCAAAGGAAACTTTGAAAACAAAGATCAATTGATTTTAACATGTAAGTAGTTCCTCCCTCCCCTCTACCTTCAACTAGATTTGTCTCCATGTATATAGGCAATCTAGGAGATTTCCAGGGTTTTCTGGACGATGGGAATTCAAAGCCCTTTGAAAGAACAGAAAAGCTTTTCCTTATACATAATGGGTACATCAAATCTGCTGGGAGGCAGGTATGATCAGACTATTTACATAAAAATACCAACCCAAAACACCCCAAAACATTCTGGTGACAGTGCCCTGTTTTACAAAGAACAATCCATAAGCAGGGAGAACTGTGATTGTGACCCTTTATAAGTTTGTGAATGTGCATGGTGGAGGAATCTTGACCCATAGATCATCAATATATCAATTGCTATTTCTATTAAAAGTGGAAGCAGACAATAAACTAAGTTTGTTTAGATGTGTTTGAAGCTTATACCTCTTCTGAAACATCATTTATAAGGAACCATTACTGTTTTGCAGACTGTTTTTACAGTGCTGCATTCAAGTAACAAAAAAGAACCTGGAGGTTGTTTTACAGTTGTAGTAAAGGAAGAGAGAGTATTCTGGAGAAGGGCTTTCGATATCCTGAAAGAAAACAAGGCTAGTTCCCCAGGCCTCCAGTCAATCCAGAGGCAGCAGAACAGCAACGACAGTTTCCTCTTATTAACTTAATTTAGATTTTTCTTTTGCGTATGTTACCCTTGTATAACCACGTTTTCAACTTTGCAATATAAAACATAACTCTTCATTAGAATTAAATTTATTTTCATATTAAGCTTCTCTGATGATTGAGTTCAACTAAAATGGATGAGCGCTAGAAACTTCTCCTTCAAGTAAGAAATCAATTAAATGAGTTTCATAGACAAACAATTTTAAGGCTCTACAACCTATGATTCATGTAAGAGTCCCAAAGGACACATCAAAAAGCGTTAAAGAGTGAACCTTCAGGTGAAAGGGGAGACAGCAGTCTTTATTGAGTTCCACACTACCTAGGGACAGGTATTGGAGACATGGCCCAAAACACTGGGGAAAAAAATAATCTTATTGCCACAGTAGCTAGCAGACCCTTTAAACAGACAGGAAAAGATGATGTTCTTTCCCAAACATCACATACTTGACATCATACTGAACAAACAGAAATGCAAAGTGAAACGATCATGACCAGTACAAGCTGTTTAAGGATTCACTGACAGTACACGTAACAGGAAACTGAGATGTAGGCTTGCTAAACCCAGATTAAAAATCTCAAGCATTCTAAAGAGGCTTCCAATTTGATTTTGGGTTTCTGCTGATTCAGTCCACTTAACTTCTTAAGGCAAGTCCAAGTCAAAAGCTAACAGAATTCCAGTTATCCAGGTTGCTAAATGCTGATGTAAGATATTAATTGAAAAAGCTGGTGTTGGCTTTGTGACAAATGATGGAAAGTTGAGTTGAAATTTAATGCTAATATCTAGAGCTAGCATTTTATCCATCTGGATACTCATAAGCACATACAGACTACTCTTTGCAATTCCCTCCAAAGTTTATTAATCAACTGATTGCACTTTTGAAATGATATTGCCATACATTGAAGTGATCTAGTTTCACTGTATGTAGTTTCACTCTATGTGTAATTGATACACTCGAATAACACAATTTGATTAATGTGTAACTCAAAAATTTCTAGTAAGAATAGGAAGCAGCAAACAAATTGATGGTATCACCTGGATATGCAATTTGGAGCTGAACACAGTATCTGACTTTCTCCTAAGACTCTCTAATGTAATTTCTTAACAGGACACATCGGTTAGATAAATGATATGTGCAACCTTCAGAACTATTGTTCAGATTGTTAGAACTATCAGGTATGGTAATTCTTAGCCACGCTTCCTCACTTACAGTATATCCCCTTGAGAAAGTTTCCGTCAAACTAGAAATCGAACTCATATATTCCATGTACCCCATAATTCTTAAGCGTTCACCTAACCAGAAGAGCTGTGACCTGACATCCTTTTTGCCAGTTCTCAGTGAAATCTGTTTACAAACAATCCATCTACATTGAGCTTCAAAATAGAAAAGCAAAGTAATATTTTTGACAGTATTCAAATGAAACTAAATTACATTTGGCTTTTCTGAACTACTAGAAAATATCATGAGGTAAAAAGTAATAAAATCTGCTCACAGAAACACCAGCAAGATACTACTGAGCAAAAGAAAAAAAAAAATCTGCTGGAAGAGATGGAATTCCTGATCTGAAAGCTCTTACATGGCTGAGAACTTGCTTAGTGAAAACTCTTTCAAGTAATGCTAGCTATTTGAGACCTCTCAGAGTAATGGAAGTTAAAATTTTTTAGACTTTGAAATACATTCCTCGATCAAAATAATCTGAAATCCCTTGTTCTCACTGGCAAATGACATACCAACCTATTTCTTTAATCCATAATGTTAACGTGAACCTCAAACATTGTGGAAGAAAAATGTTCTCAGGAGGGTGGCAAGTTTATTCACTGTCATGTGTCAATTCAGTTGGAATTGATCTGGCCAGTGCATTCCAATTTTTAAACAGTGAAATACTGCAACTGTTAGGCACAAAGGTAGATGCTGTCCGAAAATCTTGAAAAACATTAAAAGAAAGTAATAAGTCAACTACAGAACATACTTGAGACTAAAGAGTATTTTTACCTCACCTAAGCAGTGACAAGGCAGAGTTTTAAATTACTTCTACTATCAGCTGAAAGAAGAAAAAAAGCAAAATGACAGGAAAAAACAGTAAGTAGGAAAATCACTTGAAATAGTCTGTAATTTGTCTTTTCCGTCTCTGTAAATTTAAAAAGAAAATCTAGAAGGTGTTTCTAGAACATCTATATTTGGAAAATCTACTTTCAAAATGTTACACAGAGCAGTATAGCTATTTTCCACTGGCAACATTAAAAGCAATTGTGTATTTCTTTTCCCATTGCCATGCAGAAATAAGCTCAGCATATGCTAAATGGAGTTTGAGAATCTCTTCCTTGTTTATAAAAGGAATCAAAACCCAGATATATAATTCTTACAACATATACACTACCGTTACTAACATGTTATAGTTTAATGTAGCTCAGAGCACAACAAAAGGAACCCTATCAGCAGTAGTTTAATTAAAATATGAGAGGCAAACATCATCACCGTATAATTTGGGGAGTAAAGAATCAATTTTAAACAATTACATGAATATAAGACATTACTCTGCCACTAACAGTATCAAATTTTAGAAATTGCTCTTATTTTCATAGGAACTACATATGCATGCACAAAGATTTGTGCTACAGTTTTCACTGAGTTGCTTTGAAGTCAAAAAACAAATCTATTCATTCAAGCACAAGAACTCAATGTAATTTTGTAAATACTGAAGAGAAACGTTTTTACATTACCTAAAACTTCCTTTATAATTCCCTTCCTAAAAACTACTCCAAAAATATACATTTGTTATATCAAAATAGATATCAAACTAAAAGGGGTATATATGGAGACTACTATTTTGCCTTTTTTTTAGCAGAAAGATTGACTAGATATTAACACAAATGGGTTTAAATGTGAAGCTGCCATAAAAGCAGGCACATAAATGTAATTCTCCCAGCCGCTATTTTGATGCACATTTTTGATTCCATGAATATTTTATGAAATGGCCCAAACTAAAGCCATATAACATTCCTGCATTACTGATGCTTGCGCCCGTAAGCTACAAACATTAGAGGCATGATTGAGTGCATTAAAATGAACTCATTCAGCAGTGCATTGATTACTTGAAGGATAAAAAAAAAAAAAGTTACTTCCACTTAAGAAAACAGCACACAAATCTGAAGTTTTCAATCCTGAAATTAAAGATAGCAAATCTGAATAATGTGGTATTTAATAAATAAAGGCAGTACAAAACTACCTAGATTTCTCTATATAGAGTCCTGACATTAATTAGGTGAGATGTTAATTAGGCCCACAGATTGCTTCCAGTAGCGTACAGGTAATTTAGAATGTCACAATCTGCAAAATGCAGTGACTGACCTGTTCTAGCTCCATGCCTCAGCAATACTGAGAGCACCTAATGTTTTCCTTTTCTATCAGCTGGTACACTTACCAATGAAAATAATGCCACAGAAACAATTGCACAAAAAGTGACAGGTCTTTTAGGTACATTTCTTCAGCAGCACTAATATAAGCAGAAAGCACATTTAATTCTAAATTGTAAACAGTAGCGGAAGATTTTAGATAATATTCCACTTTAGCTTAAAATAACAACCTAGAGGGAAAAAAAGCTTTAAGCATATTAGAATATATTTTAATCTAGAACTAGGACATCTTTTGTAACCAGTGATTAGTGATCTGCTTTAAGCAACAGTTAATGGCAGCACAAAAAAAAAAGAGAGAAAAATATTATTACTATTTTAAAAGATATAGGCTTACATTTCAGTTTAAGTGCTTGAACAACTTGTATTATTTTGAGTTTTCCACGTACAGTTACAATAATTATGGTCGCACTACTCATGCTGAAATAGTAAGGAATCTGTTTCCAAGGTGAGCCACTATCTACAGAGGTTGTTAGAAGTCTTTAAAGAGATGTGTCAGGAGGTGGAACAAAAAGTTTCCAAGAATCATAGAACAAGGCTCTCATTCAGTAACTACTTGAACCACTCCAGACTCCTGAGATAAAAGAAATTGTACAAAAGCCACCGGGACCGATCTCCAATCCAAGAACCTGAGCTTATATGCCACTGCAAAAGGAAGACAAAAGACCATGGAAGAGATTTAAGGCAAAATTTTTGTGGTTCCATAACTCTACAAAATTCATCTAAAACACAACCAATCATCAAAAACAATCAAGGTGAGCATTTTTAAGATAAAGGATACAAAGTTATTTTAATTTATTACACAGGAGCTGATAATATTTTCCAGAAAGAGTCTGCAGGGAGTTGTAGCAAAATGGCATAGACAGTTCCCAAGAATATTGTAACAAACATCTGGCTCAGTATGGGGTATTCTCACAATTTCCCCAATTCGATCTACTAGCGTATTGTCACTTTCGAGACTGAGCTGCTCAAGGCCAGCTGAAAGTCTGAGAAGCAGAGGGCTTGAGGACATAAAGGAGAAGGAAGAAGACAAAAGGAAAGTTGAGCATCACGCAGTCTGAGATATGGCATTGGTGGACTGAGACTGCAGTGCAAAAAGATGGATTTTTTTATGTTACCTTGTCCGAGTTGAGAATGTCTAGGCTAATCCTTGGTACTGCAGTTTAGAGAATAACATATTATTTCTGCTGACATTAGTTAAGCAAGTATCTGTTGTCCAAAAGGAAAGACCTAACTAATAGGAATCTAGTGAGTGTTAGATCATGTATAGTTCTCTGAGGACCTAAATAACCTGCCTTAAAGCTCAAATACTCAAAATATAGCTAAACAAACCTAGAGGGCAGTGCATATTGTAGCATCCACAGCAGCACTGTTCACAGTATCTTATACCACATCATCAACACACTATGATATAAAAAAATGCTTTAAAAAGATGTTGCTTACAGGGTTCTTTAAGGGACACCTCACAAGCTAGGGATAATACTAGTTTCTCTGGTTGCTTGCCTGTCTGCTTTCCAATCCCTTTCCCTCCTGCAAATACTACCAAGTTGCAAGGAAGGAAGGGTTTCCCACAGGCAGCTGAAATGATAGCTGCTTTGGGGATAGTTTACTGTGGACCAGCAAGAGAAAAAACTGTAATTAACTGAAGAGCACATTGCCAGAAGAGGAACTGCTCTGAAAAATGTTATTGTTCTCACAAGAAAGCATGAAGTACAGGAGGAACAGGCAATGTTGTAGGAAAGACACAAACAGATATCCTCCTCTTGCCTTTCTTCCAGTTACTGCACTAGACCCTCAAATTCTGGGTTAGCTCCAGGCCTTCTTAAGTTGCTTCTGGCTCTACATAAAACGTCTCAGATTTTCTCTGAGAGACACACAGCTACTCTCTAGACCAATTACATCTAGTCAGAATAACTCTACAAAGAAAAATCTCATGTCAATTACATGATTTCCCCCAAAACTATACGCACACAAACCTCACATATGCTTTACAGAGTGGTAGAAAATATAACATATGGACATGCATGAAAGAATAATAAATCTGAGAAGGATTTCATACTCGGCATAACCTTTAACTCTGAAAATTAGAGACAGCTGCAGTTACTGTCCTGCTATCTGAACTACATTACAACACCCATTTTTCCCTTTGCTTTAGGCTTAACTGTGGAAAATATGTTCATATTTCAGGCATTTTCACAGAGGTTTAGGTCTGAGGTGGAATCTAGCATCTCTGAAGGCTTTGCAACACTGTAATCACACAAATTGGTTTAACAGCATTTTGACCATATGCGAACTAGAATAAAAAACATAGTCTTCCAAGATCAGCGTCCAACTCCAGGAAAAAAACCTTGACAACTGAACAGGTCCCACATGAAAATTCCTACATTCACGTTCAAAAGAACTAACACAGGATATTTTGGTTTACAATTAAGATTTCTTTATCTCTTTAGGTTAGCATATTTTACAAAAGCAACATTTGCCAGATGCCTTCTTCTGATTTGTTTGATTACATATAAACAAATAGGTTTTGATATATGTCAATTTTAGTCTAGAAAAGAACATTGCAAACAATGTTGAACACTAGCTGAATGACAACATAGTCATTTTAAAGAGAATGGAATTCTTGCTTCATGGTAATATTTAAACTTCCTTCATGTCTGTAAAGCATCAAAGTGCTTTCTACATGCAAAAGCTGCCTAAAATTCAAAATATATTCAGGAAGCTCACAATGTAAGCCTCCAGGCTCTGAATAAGAGCAGGCCCACACACAGTGAGATGCTTCAGGTTTCAAAAATATTTCAGTGTTTGTAAGCAGACATCCAAATTCAGAGAGGGGAGTGAGGTGAAAATGCAGTGACAAACTGCAAAGAATGGCACATGCTTTTCAGTTTTGTTTTTTTCAGGGCTTGAGGATTTTTTTAGCTCAGAATTAGTTGGAAAAAAGTTATATTACTATTTAATCTCAGAGAGTAATATGATCGTTATCTTCTAAAATCAGAAAGTGACATTAGTTTCATTAAATTACCTTTCTGGTAACTCATGTCAAATGCTTGCCTCAGTTTAAATTTTTTTTGTAGCGATCACATTTTATTCAGTGTACTCCGTTCTCCTTACTTCTTGCAGTTTCCAAAAGTAAATTTAATGTCAGATGCAACACTCCAGCCCTGGAGCTGTTGTGCCGATCATCTACCTTGGAAGGATGCTTTAAGCAGCAGTTTGGACTAAAGACTTGCTGAGGTCCCTTCTAACTTCAATTGATCCTCTGGAAGAGTAAGATATATTTCTATCAATAGCTTCATTATGTTTGTTTTACCTATGACTTCTACAGATTTTTGCTAATAGCCAAGGACATGCAAACCCATGAGCTGAGTCCCAGTGAGAAGGCACCTTTGGAACCAGTACCACCCTTATCAATTACTGAAGGGAAACACTGCCTCCAGCGAAGTTTATGATGACAACTGCCGGTTCAGCCACAGTAGTCCAGGACCTTGCAAAGCTTTGAAGCAAAAATATCGGTTAGTGAGTGGGCAGCTTTGAATGAAGCTTCATCTCAGTCCTACTCATTAAGCAGTAAATAATTAAAATACTCTAGAAAAGACAGGTAAAATACAAGCAGCAATGCCAGTAATAGACATGAAAGAGAAGAGAGGGAAAAAAGAAAAGAGGGAAAAGAATTTAAAAAAGCAAAGAAATAATTCATTTGAAGTTTTAATAAAGTTTCATTTGCAGTCTTGTTTAAAGATATATCAGACTTTAGGGATGTAACCTAATTACATTTTTATTCTAAG
This sequence comes from Apaloderma vittatum, assembly GCF_000703405.1. Classification (NCBI taxonomy): domain Eukaryota; kingdom Metazoa; phylum Chordata; class Aves; order Trogoniformes; family Trogonidae; genus Apaloderma; species Apaloderma vittatum. Next base: position 54,407 of record NW_009733345.1, read on the forward strand.
TTCTATTCAAAGACCTTGGAGTTTGAATCTTTAACACAGATCAAACATAGTAGTATAATTTACTCATGGCTATCAATACTTTAAAAAGATCTCTTCATTAAATGTCATAGTCTTACGAATATATGCACATAAAGCAAACAGAGCAACATCTGATACCAAAAAAGTTAAGAATGATTCTCACAGAAGTGTGCATATATTTACTTGAGTGATATAATAATAATGTGATATAATAATAATAAATATTTTTTCTAAAATATAATAATAAATACTTTTTTTCTAAAATATTTCTGATACAGTATCTTCCATAGTTCAGTGTAAAAAGCAACACTTTTGCAGTCATTTTATGGCGTATTTGAAAATGAACTTTACAATCACCAATACCTAAGAAACTAATTTAAGACTTTGTTTTTTGCGTATGTCAAAACTTTTAAGGAAAATACAAATCACAAAGTTTAGAATCAGCACTTATGCACTGCAGTGAGTAGCATGAAGAACTTCTCATTATAAAGTAAGAACATAGACCTGCCCTCAGGTGTTATATCAGCACTGAAAGATTTTCTATTTGAAGAACTAGACCAGGAAAGCGGCAGTGACAGTGAGAGGACTAAGGAGGCTTTTGGAAAACCTACTTCCCTGTGCTTAATAATAAGCCTTGATTTAAATCAATTGAAGGAAAAGCATGAAGAAAGTTGTTCATTTTCACCTGTTTTCAGAAGTGAAAATAAGAACTTTACAGAATTTTCCCCAAATTTTCTTATTCAAAACATCTTCTTTACTTCCTTTAAAAGGTAAGAATAAAAATAATTATATGAAGGTATTTTTTAATGAACTCGGCAGGCCCTTTTTGATTTCATGTTTTACATTCAGAAGCTCTTCTTAAAGAATATACTAATTTGAACAGAAAATATACCAAACGTATACAACATCAATTCAATACAGTACCTGCTAGTTCAGTACCAGTAACAACGCTGTAATAATACGTCATTTATCTGGGAACTACATTCTGCACTTGCATGGGGAGGAGCTCAGTTATTTAACAAACATTTTAAATTTGTCGTCCCCAAGAATCTATCTGGATTTACAGCTGCTTCTGTCTGTCACTGTCAGAGAAAAGCATCGTATCTGAAGACTTTATCTCCTAGCAATTCTCTGCTTAAACTCCACAATACAGTTTTCATCAGCTAACCTACGTATTCAATTCTTAGGCAACCAGAAAAAAAGCTATGTAACTGCTTTGTGAAATAGTGTAAGTCCAGAAGAATGAAGATGATTTAGCTTCAGTTGATGCCACAAAAATCAATGACAAAGTGTTTCAGATGGTCAATCTGGCTATGCAGAATTCCCTGCTCCAGGAAAGGCTTCTGTCTCTAAAGTTCCCACATGTGGAAAGACTTTTTAAAGTTCATGTACAAGCACATATTTAAAGACAAAAGATATAGGATTTGGAGAAACATTAGTAAGTTTTCAGTTCTGAACTACTCCTTTTTCTGAAAAAGTTATTTGGCATAAATAATTGCAACTACAAATAAATCTTACAAGTTAGGCATCTGGGATAGGCAACCTGGGGCAAGGGCAGAATACTGTAAAAAATCAATGGTATTTGATATTACTGGATATGGTTTGTTACAAAAAGAAAAATTAAAAGAAACAAATGAAATGCAGCAGTGTTGCTATCAGTAACAGTTCTGCACTCCACAGGTAGTAAGGAAGAAATTATCATAGAATCATAGAATGGCCTAGGCTGGAAGGGACCTTAGAGATCATCTAGTCCAACCTCCCTGTCATGGGCAGGGCTGCCTCTCAACTAGATCAGGCTACTCAAGGCTCCATCCAACTTGGCCTTGAACACCTCCAGGGAGGGGGCAGCCACAACATCTCTGGGCAATTTATTCCAAAGTCTTGCCACCCTCATACTGAAGAATTTCTTCCTAAGGTCCAATCTAAATCTATTCTCCTTCAACTTAAACCCATTTCCCCTTGTCCTGTCAGTGGACACTCTTGTAAAAAGTCCCTCCCCAGCCTTCCTGTAGGTTCCCTTCAGGTATTGGAAGGCAGTTATTAGATTCCCCTGAAGTCTTCTCTTTTCAAGATTGAACAATCCCAGCTCCCGCAGCCTGTCCTCGTAGCAGAGGTGCTCCAGCCCCTGGATCATCCTTGTGGCCCTTCTCTGAACACGCTCCAACAGATCCACATCCCTCTTATGGTGGGGGCACCAGAACTGGACGCAGTATTCGAGGTGGGGTCTCACAAGAGCAGAGTAAAGGGGGAGAATCACCTCTCTTGACCTGCTGACCACGCTTCTCTTGATACATCCCGGGATGCGGTTGGCCTTCTGGGCTGCAAGTGCACACTGATGGCCCATGCTGAGCTTCTCTTCCACCAGTAGCCTCAAGTCCTTCAAAACACTGCGGTTGCTTGCAAACTACTGCTTAGGAAAAGTACCTGCAATATTCCTAATTACCAAACTGTGCCCATGAATAATTGCAGGGCAGGAAAGTCCAAGTTCACACCAACTAAAAGCACGTTCAGGACTATCAACACCGTTTTAGAAGCAACCTGCACCACAATGCTCATAGACATCCCTGTGCACTGTTTAGTGTACTTACACAGGAACGTAATCGTAGCCTGTGAATACCTACCTTTGGTGCTGACATCAGAAAGGTAATTATCAAGACCCTTGCATCATTCAAGTACAGGAGGAGAGATACTTATAACAAGATTGTAATGATTATGTTTTTGTTGCTTTCTCCAGAGTTCTCAGCGTCACTCGTCCTGCCCCACTGTCCCACAGACAATGCACCACTAACCTATCTTTCTGTATGAGTGTGCCTTTAAGGAAAGAATGCTCATGCATTTGTATTAGAAAAACACCATCAGATACACTAATTAGTCATTTTTAAGCTTCTCTCACAAATGCAGAATTGGTTGACCTTAAAATTGAAATGTTGGTATCTGAACTATTGTCTTTAAAGCACTGGCTACATTTGTACATAATACCTGTATTACTTGCAGTGACCTTGATGGCTGCTTTTAGAACAAGTACATTTTCAGATATCTGGTTTTATTATGCTTATTTGAAGCAAATAACTCCTACAAGTACAAATTCCTTGTTTCCCTTGAACTGCTTTATCTACTGATATAAGTCATCCAAAACTTTGGGATGCCTTCATGCATTATAAATGTTAACTATTTAATAAGAGACAGAAAGCACTCAAATACTGTAATGATGAGTGGTAACAGTGTAAGAACCTATACAAACTAGCACTAGCCATTATGTTTATCAGTATAGTCAGGCCATGTTTATTCTGCAAGATACAACAGTGTAAACCTGAGATTCACAATTAATTTTAGCCAAATTTACCCTAATATAATAGAACTATCAGAGAGTATGTCAATCTTATTCTCTCATATGCAGAAAAACGCACACATTTTACAAGTAGCATCAGTCATAAAACACATGAACAAAATCGATTTTTAAAATTAATTTTTCTTAACTGAGGTTCTGCCAAAAAGCCTGTACTTTATTTAATGTGAAGAAAAGACGATTTAAAATATGACATTGCTTTTCAATGTGTATTAAGGTGACATCAATATGTTTAATAGCTGCATGAGAAAACAACTAGTAACCACTGATTATACAAGGTATTACCAGCCTCCTGAGGAAAGGCAAACTATGAGGTGAGTACAGCTAATTGAACAGGATCATAACCTGAACAATCCTGCAATAATGAGTACCATCTCATTTGGGTAACTTGTAGAGACCTTATTTTGCAGAGGTTTTTTTAAAGAAAAGGTTGAAATCTCATTCTGCAAACAATTGCCCCTAAAATCATGTTTGCTCCAAGCAGAATGTTCCATTTGTATCAGGAGCGGGCTACTCTGTTATTGTTTTCTTTCCCTTACATACTGACAGCCACTAATCGCCTGCATCCAAATATCATGACTGAAGCCTATACCTCAAATATTTAGCTTTGAAGATTAATGAACATCAGACTATATCCAGCCTTGAGGACAGGGACCATGCTGAAAGTCAACGAACTTTAAATTTGATTACACAAAAATTACCCAGCAAATTTATTGATTTGCTTCCAAGGCAAACAACAATCTTCACAAGTGCTTGTTTAACTTTATACTCCCAAGCAATCAGTCCTGAGCATACACAGACAGCTTCTGTTCACAAGTAATAAAAAATACACTGTTGGGTGAGAGATCTGATAAGAACTAGTACAAGATATTTACATCTAAAAGGACACAGACATGGACGTCTGCAAGATTAACTTCTCATTCTTGCAAATTTTCCTGTCTTCCTGGCTGCACTATTAATCAATCAGTTAATACAGATAACATGATTTAAATCAGATGAAAGTGTCGTAAATATTAAGCATCATTCACATACCTACACACACATCCCTGTATTTATACAGGTACACAGGAATATTCCTACATGTATATATTCATGCACACACACACACATCTATACATGTGTAACAAATTAGATTACATTATTATAACTGAACAAAAAGGACCATTTAATTTACACGCTATGTCTAGCTGGTTTAATATCAAATATAGCACGTATAGAATTTTACTTAAAATGCTATTAACACTCCTGCAATTTTATGCAACGTCAACAACATCTGCTCTTACAGTTTTTATGCAATCAAAACTTGTGATTTAATTTTTCACCCACTGAAAATACATAGTGCCTGGAATACACCTGCTGTCTTTTTCTTAGTGGTCCCTCAGTGCAAATCCTACATTTATGCTCTCAGCTTCTTCAATTTTGCACCTCTCCATGGAAAGAAAATATTTGCAAAAGACAGACCCTACAGATTCAGTGAAGCTTTACCCTGGGCAGTGAAAATATACCTTGTCTGCTGGTAGTTTCTAATATTTTACAGCAGGAAAATGATATTTGCCCTCCTCTGAGTATCTCAAAGAGTATTCCATAACTTTAATTCCATGGTTTTGTAATGGGTTTAAAAATATTTAAGTATTCAACAACTTTCACCTAACACATCATACAAGTTTAGTGTTAATTTTTTTTTAGGCAGCCTTTGGAAAACAGTAGTGAGTTACACTCAGTATAAGCCTTTGAAGCTGGAAAAAGATAGGGATGTTTGCTTTTACGCACTTTCTTATAATTGTATTTTTTAGCCACTGAAGGACGAACTGAAAAGGTTGAAAAAATCCAGCAACTTCAATTATTTTATTCTACTGAGTATCAGATAGATATCCTAATTAAGCATTTTTCACTCAAAATTAAAATATTGGTTGTGACTGGCTGGGCCTTAAGCAAGTGCTGTCTACTGGGAAACTGGACGTAGTTTAAGTTCAATTCCTAGAACAAAACGGGAATCAAGAAATAGTCAAACAGTTTATTCCCAAGCACTAAGAGATAACATGAAATTATTATAGCCAACGCCAATAAATCAAGAGCAAATGTCAAATCAATCCAAGTTAATATATTATTTCTTTCTGTCAAACAACTCCCTTGTAAAGCATTAAGGAAGCATAGTTCACCCACAACTATTGTTAGGTGAGTGCAAATTGTTTAGGAAATCTTATACTGATATTGGTTATAAGTAGTTCATTGTCAGTATAAAAAAGGTACTCAGTGAGATTCCACAGGTGCCTGGCCTAGGTCCAATTTGCTACTTAGTATTTTAATTATGAACATGAATTACAGGATAGAAAAATGCTTTTTGAATGTTCAGATAATACAAAACTAGGAAGAAGAGAGCATTGCTGAAGGACAACTTCAGAATTCAAAACCATCTTGACAACTTCTAGAAACAGTCTACAGAATGCAGAATGCTACTCAGTGAAAAAAGAAAGCAATATACTGCATTTAGGCAAAATTAACTAGTGATTCCAGAACAAGGAACAGAATAACTAGTTAACATTTCTTCAGAAAAGAATTGAAAGATAACTGATTAGATGTCATATCTGAAAAGACAAATTAAAATTCAACTTAAGAAAAGTCATCTTTTCATTTAACAGACCCTTCATATGAACACAAATTTTAAAACTGAATCCATCTCTGGGTGTTGTAGGCATGAAAGATAAAACAATAGTTCAGAGGAAAACAATGTGAATGAACAGCAGTCTAGAATATATGAGGAAATAGTAAAACACACCCAAAGTGTGATGTTTCAGCTTTAAAAGAACATGGGGAAAAAAAATAAGACAATAGTCTTTCAATTAGAAAAAAAGAAAAGCTTCATATTTCATTTTTTTGCGAATCTTTTTTTTTAGTTCAGAGAAAAGCCATTCTATTTGAGAAACCAGACACAAGCTGATCTTAAAATTGAAACGATTTCAACCCACAAAGTCAAACTTAAAAACCTGACTAAACAAATTATATATTTGAAACAATGGTTATGCATTCAGCACACTTAGGAATTAGAACTGGACAATAGGTTTTCTTCAGTTACTTAAGGATCACTTATTGCTCACCTTTCCACAATACAAAAGGATTTTATACAAATATAGGAAAATACCCTTTTGATACCCAGACTAATACACACACAGAACATCCTCTGCCATAAAAGCTAGCATATATTTCTAGATGCAGAAACAAGTTCCTCTTGATGCAAGAAAATAGTCGTTTGTTTTTTTTTTTCACAGTGAGAACAGTCATTCACTGGAACAGCCTCCCCAGGGATGTGGTAGAGTCCCCATTGCTGGAAGTTTTCAAGATGCAATTGGACAGGATGCTAAAATAATCTCATCTAGGCTCCATTTCCCATGAAAGGTTGGACTAAGTGACCTTATGAGGTCCTTTCCAGCCTAGGCTGTTCTATGATTCTAGTTACTTCTATTAATATCTTTTCTAACTGTAAAGACTCACAGTCTGAGGAACCAGATACATGAATGGAGAAATGAAGCATGTGGTAAGGTATAAATCTGAAGCAAACATTAATGTGGCAGTCACATACAAGAAAGGTATGGGGTGTTATTTTCAGTCAAGCAAACCAGGAAGCAGTTTTTATAAAGAACACAAAAATACAGGCTGTTTTATCCAGGTGGAGGCAGGATTAAACCGAATTACGTGTTCGTTACCTCTTTTAAATCAACTCAGTCTGTGTAACTACAGATGCCATCCTAATCATACACCTGAGGCAGCATTTCCAGTCTCTTGTCAAAAACAAAAGGAGATAAGGTGAAACCCAAAGAACTCAATTTGCTAAGCAAATGCTTCCTTTAAATTTGTGTTTTGTTGTTCATGTGATGGTGTACTTTCAAATGTAGATGGAATATCAGAGGAAACAGGTCTGTGAATAACTACAGACTTCTTTGTCTTCCTATTCCCTGCTTCAAAAATTAATATTGCAACAGCTTTAAAACTTACTTTATGTTTGTAAATCAATTTTACGTTGAAATACTGTGCCCTGTGATGCAACATAAACGGCCAAATGACTGCCTCAATGCTGATACAATATAACATGATCTCAGTGACTTACCTTGCTCTTCATTTATGAGGCCCATATGTGCATGTGCTTGTGCCTCTCTTTTCCCACCATCAATTTTTATTCGTTGAGCAGTGTTGAAGCATTGCTCATAGAAGTAATTACTTAACCATTTTTCCTCAGGGTCATTGAAACCGTAGGCCAAGTTAAGTTGGTTGTCGTATACTTCCTCATAGCGCCCTTTAAAAACAAAAATTGGAATTAGAACATCAGATTATCATCAGCTTTTGGAAATCTCGCATCTCACAGCAATAATCGTATAATGAAAATTAAGAGTTATTTATATTTCCACCACTCAAGTACCACCAAATTCTCCTACGTCTCCCCAAAGAAACAAATCTTACAAATTAGGCAGAACTGAAAATACATTTTAGCAAAACCACAAAAAATTGCTCCCATTTCTCTATGCAAAACCAAAATTCAGTTCAACAAAACATGCAAAACGACATTGGATAGCCAAAAGACATAAACTATAGAGATAGCAAGAAAAAAAAAAAAAGCACACAGTCATTGCTGGAGAAGCATTTGTCCAAGCTACTGAGACCTGAAAAGGCACTGAGAGGTTTCAAAACAGGTGATGGAGGTAAAGAACCCAACAGAACACTCCATAAACACAATCCATTAGTTCATACCATTTTAAACATTCAAAGTAAAACTAACAAGGAAGGCTTTTAGTTTTCACTTATATTTCACTTATCACGCTTTAAAAGTTAGGACAAATTTAAGTGTTACATCTTGCTCTGAAAAAAACCACGGTTCATCAATTTATTGCTCTCAGAACAAATGTGGAAAGCAGAAAAGACTCAGATCTCCTTTATAACCTGAAGAAAAAACCCAAACACAACCCACCACATTTAATTCCCACCCTTTATCATTTTGGACAGCTAAACAAACACACACTATCCTTAAAATCTATAAAAACACTGCAATTCATAAATCTAATTAGCATTACAAAATTATCAACAAATGTATAGTGTAAAAAAAAATTACAGAATGGGAGCTTCTACAGGATTAGATTTTTTTCCTCTCAGAAAAGTGCTTAAAAAAATTAAAATCTGCTAAAAATCCTCTTTGGATTATTCCACAACTGTATTAACTTGGAGCAGAGATCTAAAACTCACTCGACAACTCTTATCATACTGCTTCTCCCTAAGGGGGATTTTGAAATATCTATTCCCTACATGATGGTGAAGAATACATGAGATAACAGTGTGAATATATGTTTCACGGCTAAATTATCACTGACTAAACTAAATGAATTTCCTTCACAAACCCTCATGTAAGATGTGAATGGAAACAATTAGCTAAAATTCCACTGCAGTTTTGGTTGGGTACTTACATTCACTTAACAGCCACAAGCACAGTAAGCCAAACAGCTAGTTCTTAAAAAATTTTTCGTAGTCAGGAAAAGGAGTTAAGAACCACAAGACTTGCAGCAGGTAAGGGACTGTTTGGTTAAGCTAGATGTGTGAACAGAACTGCTTTGCTTTCAGGAGTGCTGCAGTTTATAAGTTTTGCTCAACAAAGAGAGTAAGGTGGAAAGGAAAGAAAACAAACCCTGTTACTCCTGGGCATGGAGCACCACACAGAAATCAAATGGGGGGAAAAAACCCCACAACTCCTCAACATAGGCAAGATACGCAAAGTGCAAAACTTTGCCAAGTGTTAAAATTATGACACCATATCAAACCACTTTGATCAAAAAATGTAGCTACATTCTCTTCTTTTTTTATCTGCAGGAAGAATCATAGAATGGCCTAGGCTGGAAGGGACCTTAGAGATCATCTAGTCCAACCTCCCTGTCATGGGCAGGGACGCCACCTCTCGACTAGACCAGGCAACACATGGGGACCAAGCGGGAATCGAACCCGCGACCTCAGGGTTGGTCCTTGTTGTCAGCACCGCGCTCAAACCGCTGAGCTAACCGACTCCCTAGAAGAAGTCAGAAAAATCCAACTTTCCAAAAGGGCTAATTTCTCAACTGTAAATTCTATCATCTATGTGAGCCACTTGCACTGTTTAGAACAAACAGCAGCAATTACTCAGAAAAATATTTTGAATGCATCACAAAACCTCACAAGAGACTGTTTCCTGAGTCCATCTCTGAAGAAGTACTCTGAGACAATACAATCTGTCTCAAAATTAAAAATGGCAAATTACACTTGGTCTAACAGGAAGTAACCAAAATCTCTCTGTCGTCACAACTAAGTTCTTTGACTTCAGAACATCTTGATAAAGCTATTCAGTGTGTTGCACAGCACAGTAAGAACTTTACTCCATCTCCTGAAAGAAAGCTGTTACCACCTACTCATATCTACAGTCTCAAGAGGTTTATCTAGTATTTGTTTCTCCTCCATTTTTATCTCTCTTGGCTATTTTGGAGAACATTGGCTGAATTTTGTCCTGCTTAAAAGTGTCTGAAATCAAACTGAAACGTCTTTTCCCCATTCTTGAACACTCCCTGTTTTTGTCTTTTCATTTCACTCCTCCACTTTAACAGTACAATACTTCTTTGTTGCTTTTGCTTTCCTATTTCTTTTCACAGAGTTCTTCCTCTATGAAGTGGTACCTCGTATTTATATCTTAATAGTTTCCATTAAAATATAGAACAGTTTGTTACATACATTTCCATTTCTAGGATTTGAAATAAGTTAACCACTCTTCCAAGAGAGCGTTTCACAATCTCTTTAGAATCACCAAAATAGAAATACTCCAGAAATTACATCTAGGCTATCATCTTATCAGCTGTATCTAAGTTTTGATACCAAAATATTTCAAAACATCTTAAATTTAGGAATTTGGCTTTGAGAAGAAATATTATCAATGTATCAATTTCACACATTCCTAATCCAAATATTCTTTCTGGCTGTGAATTTTCATGCCTTTTGTTTCCCCATTAGTGCTGAAAAAATTCATCTTGGGTACATCTTCAGAATATTAAGACTATTCAGAAATTGAGACTATTTTGGTACAATAGCCTCATAAAAATCTCTGGAAACTATACCAGAATGGAAGTAACAACTCATTTGGGCTTAATATCTATCTATCTGTGTGTGCATGTACATATGTACATATATATATATATGTAAATACATCTCTATATATGTATGGATACAAAAGTCAACACACAGTTGGGATTCACGCAAACTAATCAACTGAGATATAGATACGAGTTACCTAGGTTCCTTTTCCTCTCAATGAAGAAAAGGAGATACTTGGCTGTGATTTATTTCATCCCAACTTCAACATCTATTGCAGCACAAGGGAGCAGTTTTAAAGGTTATCTCAAAAGTAAAAGACAGAGATTCCTATGATTACAAGTACATAAACAAATAACTACAGGAATAGAGTAATATAAAATATAATTATAACCAGTAACATAAAGATAACAATATACATTCTATATATAGATTATGACTAAGTGAAAAGTAACTTAGAGGATACACACAAATGCTTACAATAACAGAGTAAGGTGAAAGATAACTGGTTTGTCACTGGAGTAGAACACTAGATACAGATTTGTTGCCTTTGAAATCTTTGCTGCAAAGTATCGAGGTTCTACTGCTACATAAAATTACGCAAATAACTTCAGGTAGTGCCCTACAAATCTCAAGAGATGGAGCTGACCTGAGGCGAACTATTGCTACTGCCACAGCTTTGATTGAATGAACTTTAATGTGACCCTCTGATGACTATCCTGCCGGTGAATAACAATGAGGAAGTGCACAAAGACAATCATTTCTCTGTAATTGTCTTGGACAGTGGCTGACCAGATATGCTGGTCATAAAACAAACCCCAAAAGATTGATTTTTAAAAGCTGTATTGTCTTCTAGATTCAAAGTCTGATGTAAAAATCAAGAAATTCATTGAAATTATTCTGACAGTGGTAAAGCTAGCATGTCAGACTTAGTAAAAGTGAACTTCTACCACCCCAGAGGAAAAATATTAGAAAAGGTAAATACTCTGTTCTATAAAATCTCCCGTAGGTAACTCAGTAGCTAAAGTTTTGACCTCTCTGATTTTGCATAGTCAAATCTCTACAACTGATAACAGCATATACTTAGACAAGTGATCTTTCTGTATCTGTTGATACAGAAAAAAAACCACAAAAAACACTACCTGCACCACTTAGAGAGGGAATGACAGACAGCACTGGAATGTGATACTGAAAGAACAGAAGTCTAAATCACACAAGCAATTGTAAAAGGGTTCCTGCAAGACATATTCCTGTTTTTAAATAAGAAACAATTAAAAAAGCACATAGACAAAGGTTCAAAGGCTGATCTCATTAATCTTTCAAAAATTACATTGATTTCATAAAACATTGGAAGCTAAATTCAGGTTTTACAGAACATTTAAGTCACAGGATTGTGAGAACACTGTAAAGATGAACATCTACCCAAATGGCAGCTACACAAACAGGACTCAATGGAGCAGATGGTGAGGGCTGTTAGTTTGCAGTTTCGGACTAACCGAAGAACTGAAGCAGGGTTAAGAACACATCTTTATGTGTAACTATCCTCCAGAACACTTTTTCAATGCCAAACTACCAAATTTAAGGCACTAATATTTCATAAAAGCCAAGCAGAAAACAAATTAAAAGTCATGCTATGTTGCAGAGTTTGTTCTACGATATTGTAATATTTTTGTCTGTGTCACAGAATGTAAGTTACAGAAAATGGATTTCTTTCATTTTGTTTGATCTGAAATTTTCAGAGTATCTTATTGTCCTTTACAATGGAAATCCAGGTTGAAATTGGGTATCTATGCACAAAAGGACAGGATCAAATCTTGCGGATATCTTTTTGTTAAACAAAGCTTTAAGAAAAACTCCTTTCATGTGAGCTTAAACATTAAACCGCATAAACACATAAAGTACTTTCTGCTCTGCATCAGGATTTCTTCCAGTGTATCTCAATTATCAAGCAGGATCTCCCCTTGTTATGCTTAGGCCACAGTCCCTGACTGGCCCACTGAGCAATATCTTTGGTTGTTCCCGGGCTCTTCTCAAAGAGGAAGAGAGGATCATTCAAAATCCATGATATGTGTGTTTGTCATGTTCAGCTACACAACTACTAAGTAGTATAATGCACAGGCATAGTGAGGTGGAAATTGACAATCCCAGCAGAGCTAAGATGAGAGAAAACAAATGTATAGAAGATGTGCAAGCATTCCGAGTGTGACTTAGGTACAACTGCTACCGCATCTTTAGAGAATAGATGAAAACAAAATCATGAAGAGATCCTTGCATTCTATTTTCCTTGAAGGAGAAAAGAAAGAGGTGGTTGTTCCTGTTAATGGAAAAAAGAAGTTGCACTCATGTTTAAAACACAAGTATCAGAAAGAAATTTTTCAGCATCCATTTATGGCTCAATATTTCCCACTCAAAAATGTAACACTAGTTATTCATTTGCTCTTGACAGATGAAGGCCATAGAGAAACTTTTCAACATCTAGTAACTCTTATATTCCAGTTTAGTTAGTTGTTTTTAGCAAGTATGACTTGATTATAACTGACCATTCTCTCTCAAAGACATATGAAGGGGTGGCCTAAGATCAATTAAGTTACTAGGAGTCATTTTGATATCAGCATAAGACACCATTAACACTGAAAATTTCATTTTCCTTTTGCCATAGAGTGACTTTGTAGCAAGAAAGATCCAGGATGGAGGCTGCTGGGCACAAAATATGCAAGAACAGTAGTGGAATCTGGTACTGCAATCAGTTTATTACCACCTGGATCTATCCACAGTAAAGGATCAGGCCCGTTTGCTTGTTGAGGATAAATACACCTACAGGTGGAGGACCACTCAATCCTTCCTTTTTCCAGAAGGTTTATCCATAAACTAAACTTGCATAAATGAAGAAAGGTTGTTGTGGGTTAGAATGCTGATGCCATCAAGTTTCAGGCAAAGCCTCTGTTTCTTAGATATCATGATGCAGAGTGTACATGGAGTACATCCCTCCCAACACTGCTGGGTACATAAGGGGAATATATTCGATACAAGTACAATCTACACACCGATGCTAAAGAAATGGTCGGGATATAATTTTGCCAAGTAAGGATAAAACTACATAATAATGATAGAAGGCAATTTATTGGTAATCTGAGACCAAGCCACTGCAATGAAAACACACTATTGAAATTTTCTAAGAAATGCTGCTTCTGTTGAAGTCAATGGCAGTTCTGCAATTGGCTCTATTTTAAGAAGACTTAGCTTCTTTCTTGGTCAGAATCCCTTCACTTTCTGTAAGATAATTACAAAAAGAATAAACTCCTCCATGGGTTTCTAGCAACTGCTGCATTTTTTTCCTTGATACAATATTAAATACAGAATGACAAATCTGCCTGGAAAATAAAAGTGTTCTTTTCCCCATCCCCCCAACTAAACTAAACTACGTCTCCTCCAAGCAAATATTAAAAGAGGTTCTGGTATTTTTATCCTATTTCTGTTTTTCTTTTGTTTTGTTTTTCAAAATAGCATGGTAATACGGTTATTGCAATGTTTCTAGCTCAGCCTGAGGCATAAGTGAGAAATCTTACAGAAAAGCTTTCCACTGTAAGATGCTAAACTCTGTTTTCAACCATAAGCACCTCAGACAAAAAAAGATTTTCCAGTGCAAACACATCAAATACTCATGCTTTCTTCATAGGCTTTATGAAAAGTTATCTTTTACGGAAGCAAATAATTCATACTGTCAAAAGTTTTCTGTACATTGAAGTGAGGAAAAAAAGCACCAAGTCAGCACTTCCTTTTAATTCTGCAAGTCTGATACTCTCTAACACAAGGGTCAGCAGCCTGTAGCACATGCACAGATTTAGCATTCAGCATGCAGCGTACCCCAAAGGTTCCATGGGGTCAGGAACAGGGAGTAGATGGAATGTGAGAAAGGCAACATCTTCTTGGTCTTATCTCCTACTCACTACAAGCTGTCTCAATGACCAACTAATAAGCAGCATCTTGTGTAACCAGTATGAGTTCTCTACATGGGCTTTGGCACAGTAAACAGAGTGACCTGCCATTTACCGTGCTGACCGCTCGATGCACGCTGCAGCCACCAAACCATAGCATTTTCCCTGGTTTTGTCCATCTGCTCCGGCAAGGTAAAGCCAATGGCTGAGGCACCTTTTCTTTCAATAGGTGTTGAGCTGTAACTTGCCCTTCATTCCCTTCAATCTGTACGATGCAAGCAAACTCAAGGCTTCTGCTATTCCTACTAAGGATTCAGTTAGGGTTCAAGCCCACTTTTAATTCAGACATAATCTGAAGAGCACCACTTTCCAGGCTCTTTGGAAATAATACTGGGACAGGTGACCTCTAACTGACAAAAAATCAAATTTGGCACACTATCACTGAGAGGCTGACCTCAGTCTAAACCACACAATTAATACTTTACAGCATAATGTGCATCCTATTAATCATTCTTCTGGTAGGCTCAGTGTGAGCTAAGTAAATAAAAGTAGCTATGCAATACTTTGATTAGATGATTCAGACAAGCGGCTAAGTCTAATGAGCATACAGGCCGAAAAACGTAAATTAGCAATGCGCTTTAAAACAATACGATAGACTGTAACAGCCAAGTAGCAATTTAAAGAGTCAGTTACAATTTGTGCACATACCAGCTCGAAGATTTTAATTTCACTTTTAAACATTTTTCACCTGAGGAACAGCAATATCATCATTATAATGAACTGTTCTCCCAGGCACACATCACAATAGGTGCTGTTCAAAAATTCCAAAACATAATTCTTAGTTGGATTTCTTGTGTTCCTACTTCTTCCTCATAACCCACTCAAGCACACAAAGAGTCAAATTTTGTCTGGGTTTTAGACAGACAAAAAGAATTCTATTTAGTTGGCATACTTTTGTAAGGTGTGGCCAGCATTTGCTCACAGGGTGTCAGCAGCCAAAGGATATTTAGTTAGCAACCCTCAACATCAGATGAGGATGGATTGGAGCTTCAAACCCTCCTGCTAACTCAGAGAACAGTACTGAGTAGGGGCTAGGGAGCTATGGCTCTTCAGAAGGATAGTAACAACAATTTGCTAGCACTGTGTTATACCTTTCAAGGACAATTCGATCTAAGTGAAATTAATCAGAGCAGTACAATCAGGCAGGCAAGCAGGCAATAGAAAGGCCATTCCACAGCCTCAAAATATAATATTCTTTTTGAAAAGATCCAACGTTTCCATATACATGCAAAAAATAATTGTATATATCAAATGCTGAGTTATGTAGATGTGTATTGCTTTGGCATTTACTCTGCATTCTCCTGTAAAAACCCCTACGACTACACATACTCAGACATCTAGACTGTCTCCTTTCTTTTTTAAGCTACTGAGGCCATAGGTAGTAAAAAGAGATGGTAGTCTGAAATAATGAAGGAAGATCAAGTAATAATTAGAAACAACACAATTTTAAAGTCAGACACATTTACATTATTTGCATCAAAAAAGACCAAACAGAAATGCAGTCAGGTATTACCAATATTTCTACCAATGTTTTGGGTATAATGCTGTACCCAGGGTAAAATAACTGTCAGCTGTTTTTCTGAGAAGGTGCAAGGATTACTGGAAGGTCTGTTTTTAAATACTTCAGAGGTGTTCAAATACAACAAAAATGGGATTAAGTTGGACAGAAAAAAAAATATTTTCTTTGCACCCAGTATAATATTGGTAACAGCCTTTTTAAAAAAAAAATGATTAAACTTCAGATAATACTGGTGTCTTTTTTTTTAAAAAAGCTACCTGTTTTAAAAAAAAAAGACAACACCCATATTATCTGAAGTTTAACCAAAATGTTTGACTAAAAATGAAAACAGGACATTGATGTACAGAAAGATAAATGTTCTGTACAACGTAAAGCTGGTAAACAAAATGACACTATTTTCAAACCCAGCAGTAAAGAAAAAAATTGCTCTTTGATATCAGCCTCCACCTTGTGATGGATGGTGCTGATTCTGTTCAAGCAAACAATTTATGTCCAGCATTATAGTATCCTGTAACTACAAACTATAGAAAAAACCAGAGTTTAACATATCTTACCAATAAACATGGAAAGTAAATTAATACCTAGCTTTCTCTGTGTGTTATGTTAAGAATCATAAAACTCTAAACTTAGCAGCAGCAGTTTTAAGTTATATTCACAATTAAGACGGCAACACTCTATGATACAAAAATATCAGGTCAGAAAAATTAAATAAGAAAATCACTTACTGACATAGTAAGTGAAGATTTATTTCGCACTTACCACTTCAGGTTAAAAACCAATTCCTTCATAAATATTAAACTCTTCAAAAACCTTATTAGTCATGAAGATTTTATTTATTTTTTTTCCATAGTTTACACCTGCTATCTCTTCTTCAACACAGCTGTTAGGACAGCATTCCTAAGACAAATAAACTTTCAGCTAGCCTAACATAAGTGACATCAGCCATAATGTGAAACTCTCACACTTTGCAACCCCAAATATTACCTTCAGCCTTTTAAGCTTGAGCTGTGGCAGCTGAAGAGCAAATGCAGGTCAGCTGCTCCTGTGAATGCTACATCATGGTAAGTTCCAGCTGAGGTGAACTGCTGAACACTTCCTAAATGGTGTCAATGAGAGTCGTCAGGAGATCATAAGGCAGAGCCCCAAGCAATTTGATTAGAATCAGAGAGTAACTGGATTAGCGGAACTACTGAATTAGTGTTTGATGAGCTGTATAATCCATATGTTATCTTCACAGCACCATGAGCTCTAACACCAGCAACATGAATTAGTATCCACCCGTTCATGTGCCAGGTGACTCAAATCTCACTTAAAACAAACAAGAGGTTTGTGCAGGGGTTTGTATCAAAACTGGTGAAAAAACCAAAATTCACTACCTTGATCTAGCAATTCAGTAAAGATGCTTGCCAACTCCATTGGCATGTTCTCGTTGTTTTATTTTCTTTCATTTTAATGGTGAAGTTGGGACATATTCTCTCCTAAAGGCAAGATACAATCAGTCGGACAACTGCTAGAATCTTGTCTCCATGGGAGATAAAAGACTTTCAGAGCCCAGCACGCAACGGATGTCGGGTTCAGTGAGAGAAATGGCCCGTGCCCTTCATAGGGGCAGAAACTGCATGGTCAGCAGTGCTGTGACTCTCTGGAAGCACTTTTGCCAACTCTGTTGTCATGTATCACTTTGTGACATGGAAAAATATCACGTACTGAAGGAAGGCAAAATGCTCTCCTCGAGCAGCTGCAGGAAGCAGGCCCATCAAGATAAGCAAGCCATATCAGAGTGTTGGCAGTGTGCTTCTGTCAGGGCAGTCTAAGCACACAACCTCTCTCTTGTACTCCTGCAAGCTCTAGGGGTGACTATTCTGGTTTTAGTCATGCTCCAGACAAATCTAAAGATTCCTCCCAATCATGGGCTGGCTAGACTTCCTGCCTAGAATTACAGTGGATTAAATTACAAAATACCACTTTGGGCTTTCATAGTAAACATAAAATAAATGTTTAAAATTAACATCTTTTCAAGTTCTTTTTTAAGGTTCCTTTTTAAAATGAAGTCTGTTGCTGAATTTCAGTCAAAAAGCTTACGTTCCAGACTCATAAACTTTACCACAGATTTTTGTATTTGTAATTATCAAAATGCAACTTGAAACAAGCCTACTTTAGTGAAATCAGCTCAGCCATGAAATGGGATTGTAGTGAGAGTTTTATCTGCCTTCCTCCCTACAATTATTCCAAGGGGGAAGGACAGAGTAGGTTTTGTTACTATTTATAGTAAAGGGAAATGATAAATATCAGTGCTTAGTAAATAGTAGGCAATAGAGAAAATACAGTAATTTGGAGTTATGTCTTCACTAATATCTAGTAATTCACAGGTGGCATGTTACTTCTGTGTGCTGTATTTTATTTGACGTGTTCACAATCCTTTTTAAGTCAGTCACAAATCCAAACACAGTTAGCAGACAGGGTACTTAATAAAATCAGATTTATAAAACTACTACTGTGTGAAACAGCATTTCACCTATTAAATTTTTCTAATACAAAACCAGCTACTCAAATCAATAGAGAAAGAAAAACAATAAATAATGAAACTATGAGAAAATAATTGAGATGTTATCAAAGCCATAAATACATCAAACATTTCTGATGGTATCATAATGCACTCGTGTTTTTTCCCTTCTTTTTTTTTTTTCCTTCGCAAAACCTCTCCTGATATCTGCAGCTCCTAATCATTTATTCTATAAATACAGCTTAGTCGACTAAGGCTGAAATGTGCTAAGATGCAGTAACGTTTCAAATTCATACATGAAACAATTTGGAAGGTTCCCCCAGGCATTCGCGGCTGCGGCTCCCACTGCTCTGCTACCCACAATCCCCCCATTTACCTGCACGCTGGGCCCCCTCAGCCCTGGTCAGGAAGTGGTAAAGCTGATCCAGCTTATCAGGCTGCTCCTCCAGGGACTTCTGCTGCCATATGGCTGACCCAGGCCCTGCAGCCTCCCTCAAGGCATTCCACTTCTGTATCAGAGTGAAGAGCTCAGAGAAGGACTCGTGATAACCCTGTCGCAGCATGTCTATGCAGATGTTCTTCTTGTATGAATTCCTGTTACTGGGAATAAGAAAGAGAGATTTTAAGCCTTGAAACCTGTATTCTCTTCTCCGCCTTACCAAATAAGTACAGATAACTAAAACGGCTTTCAAGAAGAGACCTCTGCAGTTCAGCGGCGGGGGAAGAGGATTTTTTCCCCTGCTCAAAAAAGTGTTCTGCTAAAATACAATTGAGAATGCCACATCCAAGGGAAATAAATATGGCAATAATGAATAAATAGCAATATACATATTGAAAGGATGTGAAGAATATACTGGCATTCTTTAGCTGGTATTGGTAAAAAAGGCTTACTGATGGGAAAACCCCCCATGTTTACACTAGTTCCTGAAAACACAATGAACTCCTAGTTTGCTTTAAAACAGTGCACAGGGAAAAATGAGACACATTCTACATGTCAAAACAATGTATATGTTAAGTAGTTTTGCTGTAGGATATGATGGCTTGGTTTAAAACGTCAAACAAACGCCAAGAATGTAATCATTAGATATTATTTTCCTTCCGTTTAGCATGTAACTTCAGCTGGGACTGGTTTACTGATGCAAAAGTTTGATAATTTCTCTCTGATTTTAAAATCAAATGATACAATGATGAATTTATTTCAAAGTTATCTCATTCATAAACTCTGGTAAGATATACATATCAAGAAGTCATGTAATCAAATGTTCTCAAGAGGTAATATATCTTTTGAGGTATTATTTATGGAAATAATCAAAATATTTCTTTTATGTGGCATGAAACAATCCTCGTGTCCTATCCTGGAGAAAACTATGAGTCTAATGGGACTGCCTCCAACACTAAAGTATAGATGTAAAGGTTTGCAGGCATAGGTATATAGTGTGAGAAAACAAACCTTTGTCCTACACTAAAATGGCAAGGACTCAGATAGGTTAATTTTATTTTGTATATTCCATTCAATTTCCAAACTATAGTGAAGAATGTCTTTTTAGATTAAAATCCATTTAACCTCAAATTCTCAGCAGCTTTAAAATAAAGATGGAATTCCAAAACCTGAGATTTCTAGTGTACATAGTAAATTCAGATGACCTCATGCTAAACAATAGCCTAATGAGACTAATACTTCTAGTTTAAAAAGAGCTACTGCATTTTTTAACAGTGCTAATAAGCTGGAAGTGACGTAAAAACCATCCTAGCTAGGTGTCAATGAAATAAACAATAATGTGAGATGTATGAAGTAAATCTGCATTATTTCATATTTAATATGATTAGAATAAAATCTGCTACTACATAGATGCACATCAATCCTTCATATGTATTTTTTACATTGCAGCTGCAGAATTGGGCATAAAAATATGACAAAATCCTGATACAATTTAAAATAGACAGTAGTGGATTTCTGTTTAAAATATAAATAGATGGTTTTTGCAATGGAAAAGCATACATTGTTCATACAGACAAGGGAAAATATGTAACGATTCTGTATAAGAAAGCATTTGGCAGATTTGTCTTAGAAAAGTAATTGAGAAATCTTTAAACATTTAAATTTTAATTTGCCAGAATATGTTATATTTGTCATATATCAGATGCACAGTACATAGCTTAAAAATAATGTAAACATATTATGTTTATACATACAATGTATTCTCTGTGTACAGAGTGCTTTGCTTTTTCTGTTTTAAAATTATATCTAAGTAAAAAAAACTCAAAAAGGTACAAAATTCCTTCTAGCTGCCAAAGGCCTAGGACTGAATCCTACAGTAATAGAACTCGGAGCAGTGGAAAAACAATCTGTACAGTGGGCACACAGGCATGCGTATTTATTTATATAATATGATCTATGTATGTGTATATGTGTGAATGCATTCAATCATTAGACATACTGGAAGTAAACAAGAGAGTACTGCCGAAAGATCTTAACAGTGACTAAACAAAAACATTCAGTTCATTTTTAACACTCACTGCATACTCACCGAGCACAGCACCAATACTCGTATAAATAGAATAACTGTGCCCATGTAACATGTTATTTCCTGTAGACTGCTGCATTTTATGTGAAGTCAAAGCACATTTTCCCCACAAGACAGAATTATTAGCATACCAACACAGGAAAAATAAATACACTAAACCAGGTCAATTCTAATAGTGTCAATATTCTTTTAATAAATCCCATCCCAATTATGAAGATAATTGAAATACTGCTTAAGTAATCATACAGTACAGAGCAGATTTTGTCTTAGGCAAAGATAAATAATTTTAACCCACAAGAAATGAAGCTATCTACTGTATAAACATTCAAATTTTAGAGACATAAAGATACAAGTTACCTCTCAGTTATATTTTAAACCAGAATACACAGAAAGTGCAAAATAATATTGTTTCTTTACATTTCTGCAATATATAAGCCACAAGTGACTGATCACACACAAACGATACAATAGGGCTAGAAATTAATGATATTATGGGTATGAATGGTATTTGTGACACATAAGAGAGCTTGACATTGCAATGAATTCTGAAATTGTTTCAGTTATCAGACTGGTTCCAGATGAAAATGTCCGTGTTCTGTTTTTTTGCAGTAAACAGTGCTTTCAGACAGAGGAGCAGTGTGGATGAGGGAAGCAAACTTTTTGTGCTATATTGAAATAAACTATAAATCCTCAGTCCTCAAAATCCTTTTCATACTGTTTTTTATGATGCTGTGCAGCATGTAAAATGAGAGGTTAAATAGAACATCTCGTGTTTTGTATTACCGAAGATGACTACTTTATTTCTAATACCACTATCAAAACCTGATGCCTAATTAAATCTATATGGACTTATTTTATAAAATCCAACAGTTAGCAGTATGTTCCTACTCCATTAATAAACCAGTTTGCACTAAACCTTACTACCTTATGAATTATGATCGAGCAAGTAAGTTTGTTTTTTCCCGCAATGCACGCACGCCGATTTTAGGTTTCCTTTGAACAATTACGTTACTTCGAGAAGCAAAATGAAAAAAGACTGGCCTTTCATGGGGTTTGAAGCGGAGACGTTCAAGAGGTTTAGTGGTCTCTGGGGGCATCTACTGGAAATGTGGAAAACTGCAGGCGGGACACTACAAGAGCGCGGCAAGGACCGGGTGCGGAACAAAGGCAGGAACCAGCCCGGGTTTACGCGCGGGGCGCAGTCCCCGCACCTTACTCCGCGCCACGGAAGCGCGGTGGCAGAAGCACGCAAACGTCGCCCGCAAGCGACTGATCTGGTGGACTTCAAGGGAGCAGAGAGCTCGGTTAAGTGTGTTTCATTTCAAAATGGAATCGTGACGTGAATGTGAACCTGAAGTCCTCTTTCCCCTTTGGATGATCGTATGTGCCTGCCCGCAGGAAAAGACTGCAGATGGGTTAAAAACAAATTATTTTTTAATGAAATGTGAAGCGTGTCTATGTCTTTATGGTTAAAACGAAGAAGCCAATTAATCTGTTTTTAATTTAAAGCAGATCTGATTTTTGTTTTTTGTTTTGCATCGGGTTTTTGGGGGGGGTTTAAATCCACGAAATTCAACAGATGAAAACCATAATACTTAAACATCGACAATGCTGATAATCCGCTGTTGCTCTGACTGTACATTCATCTCTGTCGCTACCAAACCCCTGTTGATGTTGCTACATATTTATTTACACAAGCTGGGCAAAACAGGGAAATAAGGTCCCCTTGGTGGATCTGGTTAGGTTTTGTGCCTTTGTCCAACATCAACAGTTACTGCGATGCAGTGTTTTATGCGTGAGATGCCAAAAAAATTCTGTGCGCTTCTACGGGTGTGTGATGGGGAAGTGGGTGTCAGGAGAACTTTTAGCGCTAAATAAATAACCATGAAAAGTTAAGTTGTTACTTTACTGGTACCATGTTACAGATGATGACTTCCTGTATCACAGTATCACACAGGTGGAACCATGTATTTATTGAATGTGGATCTGCAAGCTCGAAAAGACAATGCTATTTTCAACATTGTGCTTTAAGTGTACCTGGATATAGCTACAGGCATTTTACATTTCTAAAACTACACAGCTACTTATATAATTTTATTATATGGATTTCTTTTCTTACTATCATTGCTATTCTAAAACAATCTAAAGTCATGCTGAGGAGTCACAGAAACCTGATTCTAATCTGCCTTTACCAGTGCACAAATCATAAAGGCTAAACTTTGTGAGGCTAATGAAATTACACTGTTGTTGCAATCTCAAGGACTTCCTATGTTACTGTATTTAAAAGACTCTTAAGCAATGCTGGGAGACAGGACAGTACTGTAAAACATTCCCTTTAACTTAAAATCCTGCACAACAAGGCTATTTGCATTCTACCCTGTACACTGAAAGAGAGAAAAGAAAAAAGAAAATAAGGGGCCAAGAGAGAGGTACCGGTGGGGAGAAATAATCAAAACAGTATAGCATAACACAATTATTTATCATGAGCTTAATTCTCCATGCCTCCTGTCTGGTGTGGTCAACTACAGACATGCAAAATAAATGCAAAAGTCTACTATTTTCACATGATGGATGTATTCTTTTTGTTATACCAAGGTTCATATCTTTATGACTTTGTAGGATTTAATTAACACTGTAAGTTAATGCCAGCTGCTTATTACATGTGTACTGTAACAATCCCATTTTGTAAAGCAGAAAATGGCATGGATTAAACAATGTTAGTATATAAAATATTAAAATGTACTTCCAGTGTAAAAAAATTACCAGTTATTATAATCTTTTAAAACTGCATTCAAATAGATTTCATCCACTTGGGATGTCCTTCTCCAGTTGATAAGTCAATGACTGATCTAAATGCCATAGATAAGGATCACAAAATTATGAAAAAAACCACCAAGATATTTTTGCTTAAGTTTATTTAAATAAACACATTTTACTCCCCCTCCTTTTTGTGTCTGTAATTCTCCAAGAAAATTAAAGCTACATCAAGTATGTACTTAGTTATTTTGTGTTTAACCTATAAGCAAACACAGGAGAAAAAAGGAGACATCAGAATTTTCCCACTAAAATTTGAAAAATATATGCATTAAGTAAAAACAAATACACTACACAAAACACTAAAAAGCCAAGCATGCTGTAAGATGTAAGTAACTTCAGGCTGCTCTGCCTGAGAATTTAGTTACAGCTGGACAGCCAAAAGCCCTAACAGTTTTGCAACACTGTTCGTGAACCACATCTAAAATGTATATATAAAAAACTTCTGCGGGGCACTGCTGAACACAGAAAGCACTTATGCAAATACTTGTTAAATGTGGAAGCTGAAGATTTTACTATCGCATTCAGTGATGCTAGATCCAGGTTAGAGTGGTATAAACCCATGTCCTCACACTGATGAAATCCACACTGTTGTGTGTCTGGGCTGCAATCCTCCCAAGTTAGGTCCATAGCTAACTTGAAAATATATCTGAATTGTGTGAGTATCAGTGTGAAAATTTATATGAATAAGTATTTTGACCCTTGGCTGGTCAAGGTACTCAGCATATTTTCACCACTTCCTGATACAAAGCTATTTAACTGAATCAGGGCACAGCTTTCTTTAATCTTAGTTTAAAGACTGTCCATTTAAATACTTTTCTTTTAATGAAATATTTACTGGATGTTAAACTGTAGACTATAGTAATCTCATTAAAGAAACATATGGAAGTACAGTAAATGCCATTAAGTAGTAATAGGCTATTAGCTTACCCATCAGAAGTTTTCATGAGTAAGGCTGAGAATTAAATTATATTGGGGTGGGGTGCATGTTTTTAATTCCAAATTATAAAGATGAAATACCTAATATCCAAATACAAAAAGCATAGAATTCCCCAACCCCCCAAGAGTTATAGAAAGAATTCCTTACTTTAAATAGTAAAAATAAAATAATAAAAATTGCATGACAATTTGTATGTATCACAAGAGGGAAGAACTAATACTTGAAATTGACTATTTTAATAGTTCAAGTTTGGTTTTTTTAATAGGAAAAGGTTTATGGAGCTATGTATTCAGAACTACTAATAGAAAGATGAAAATAAAGTATATGAGAGAATAAATGTATAGGCACTTTATGCCGTATATATATGTACAATAACTTTCAGTTAAGTTACATATACGTAATGCAGTATTTTTCATCTACTGCCTCACAGTCTCCAGCTGTTGTTGAATCATACTTTAACCTAAATCATGCAAAAGTGGATGCATAACCTGTCAGTAGGATCCCACAAAGAACAAATAAATTGAACTCGCTTTCTTTTGTTCAAAGCTACACTGCCACTTTAATACTACATAGAATGAAAAATTAATCAATTATAAACATCAAAGGATGGCACAGAAAAAGTATTTTAAAATTAATGTAAGTATTGTAATAATTAAGAATCCTCATTAACCCAGAAATTGGAAATATAAATTTAGCAATGAACTTTGGGAACATTCTGTCTCTAAACATAAATGCAAAGAAAGCACTAAAAATAAAGACAAAAGTACTATCCTTATAAATTTGTTCTTCATTCAAAAGCACACACACCTGCAATTATTTCAAGCCTAGCAACAACAAAAATTCGGTAATCTGTCTGCTTTTCTTTCTAAACTAATTATGTTAATTAACAAAGGTAATTCCAACCAGATTTTTATGGACTATTATTTATCGAAATGAAATATTTCTCAACTTTCCTCTTTTATTTCCGAACTGACCTAATGGACTGAGAGCCAGAAACCTCTGAGTTTGGGTCCCTTTCCATTTGACTGGAATGATATCGGAGAAGTCATTAAATTTCTCTGTGTTTCTTTCACTATGAGCAAAATCATATTTAGAAAAAGATAGTAATTATTTACTCTGTGTCTTCTCAAGCTGATGCTATATATTATCATAAAACCCTATACGAGGCTATGCATCTATTACACTATTGCTATGAACAATTCCCACAGTATTTTTACTTTTGTTTGTGATACCTCTTTCAAGTCCCCAGAAGAACTTACTCAGTAGTCTAAGGACAAATAGACCACACAGAGATTAAGAGGAAAAGAAAAGAGAGGGTTTTGCACAATTCAGAAGGATTCACTGGGAGAACTATTAGGAAGTCACGATTGTACCAAAGCAAATTAGACTTTCTTTATTTCAGCCTCTTTTTGTATGTTAGAGAGGCTTCACCTTTACGGAGTTCTTTAAAAATAGAAGTCAATTGTGTATTGTACATTATCTTCAGTACTAAATATTGTTGAACTATTGAAAAATGAAAGCACGAGAAAACCGTAAGACCAAACTTAGTAAAAACAACAAGTTACATAAAAAAGAAAAAACTTCAGCTCGCTGTGTTCTTCTTTATTAAAGTATGTCATGTATTTTATCTTTGCAAGAGTTTGATGAGTTTTTGCAAGTAAAATTCTGTTTCCTCTATACTTGCTAATAGTCATGAGAATCTGTAGTTTGCACCTTCCCATTAAAAATGTATTGTATTTTTTGAAATTATTCACCCCGCCTTTTATCCAGATCATGTCTTTGAAAGGAGGAAGTAGATAATAAATGGAATAATTCATGATTTCCCATTAAATATGAAACTTTCTTTTGCAGAGTTTAGAAAATGAAGTTCTACATAATGTACAGAAGTTGATTAGAACTTTTTTAACCTTTTAAAGAAAAACCTTTCACATTACACAAACGCACAGAGAAGTTTCTTTAGGAAAGGCAAACCATTCACTTCCCACACACTGCTGTTCTTTAGATCACTGCTTAATTAAATGAAATAATATGTTTATCAGGCCTGAGATTCACAGAGATCATTCATTTGACCAAAAGAATGTGTGCCTCTAAGTGCTAAAATCTCTTTTTGAAAGTTGTTTAATAAACATTGAATCCTGGTCATGGCAAGTAAGATTGTTAGGAATTATTCAGACAGCAAGAAAACCCATATTTAAATAATATTGTGAAAGAAATTTAAAATTCATCATCTAGCTCAATAAGTGACTTGTGCCATCTCCCTTTTCACAATCAGTGGGGAGTTTGGGATAGAGTGCCTTAATTTAAAATTTCTTTTATTATGAAAGGATGCATTTCTTTGGCTCCGATTCACCCTTTTCCATAGTTTTTAGTATTTCAAAGTGAAGAAATAGTCTCATAAAATGTAAATTAATTGACACGGCACAATATTCCACCAGTTCTCAACCAGAGTAATGTGAACAATGAGGATCATAAGGTGCTCTCAGGTCATATCCAAAGACTGCAAAAACAGCAAAATCTTGCTACCACCTAAACATGAAAGGGAAAGAACAATTTACGCCTTTCTCCTTTCACTGTTATGTCCTTCCTTAGCTGTCTTGAGCTTCCCTCTCTCCCTCTGTCTTCATAGTGTTATACAACAGAAGAAATGGAAGCAGCTCATATCACTGCACCACTAGAAGCAAATACTGAAATACAAAGGGAAAGCAAAATCTGCACCTATACATTATCTGTCTGTGTGTGAAATTGCCTTTTGCAATCTTTCTAGTAATAGCAGCTATCCCTCCTTCTTCCTCGCCTTAACCTCATGTCAACAAGATATTTTTCCTAACTCCTATTCGTGGCAGTGCCTGTCCCCTGCCCCTTGGGAGCCTCACTCCATAACACAGAAATGGTCAAATGCACATTACAACAGAAAATTCTCAAGCATAAATTATGCATATTCAAACTAGGAAGCCCCAGTAAAAATTTCAGGTTGTGAAAAAGAAACATGGCAATATGATAAGCTGTTGATGAAAAAAGGTCCCAATCTATTTGTTGAGTAAAAGATTTCACGGGCCTCCTATGAAGTCACCACACAAATTTATTTGGTAGAGTTGCCAGCTACTAAAAAGTCTGGATTAATCAACACTGTCATCAGCTATTTGTGTTCAGCTTCCATAAAGAACTGGTCCATCAACACAGAAGACTAGAATAAGGATGAATAGAAAAGTAATTAAATTTAAAACTGAGTACCAAAAACTCTCGTGATTTAAATAACTTACAAACACAGGACAAGATCAGAAGAAGCCCAGTCTAATAGCATGGCTTACTAGTCTATCATGGCTATTATGAAAGCAAAGAACAAAACACCTTTCAAGCGAGGTCTTCTCTCCATCAGCCCATAAACACCACTCTTCTGTCTCAGTGGAATCTCCAAATCATCCTGGGCTCTAATCAGGTGAGGAAGTTTCTTCCTCTTTAGTCCGGGGGACAGATGGGGTTGAATATTCAGAAACCCGCTGGTAGAAGTAAGGATGTAGGAAATAAATCTCTTATTTCCACAAACTTATCTTGAGCACTAACACTTAATCCCTCATTAATTTTCTGACATATTTTTTCCTTAAATCTACCTAGCTGATACTGACACTGACAACAGTAGAAACTTGGGGAGGAGTGTTGTAAATAATTCGTTTCTTCTAATTCTTCCACTGAACAATGGAAAAATAATCTTCTATAAGATGGCACCAACAAAAGATTTGCTTTTGTTTTGGACTTGCCAGCTTCTTGTAGACATGCTGTCTCAGGAATTAGTGAATGAGACTTCTACCTTATCCTTCTACAGCTTTCAAAATTCCACAGTTCTCCAGTGTGGGACTCAGCAGTAAATGTACATGTCTATGTCTCAGGTGGTCACCCTGAGCTTTCTCTATAAGCAATGGAGAGGAATAGATGCTTCAAAAGTACAATTCCCATTACTCTAAAGGAGTTCTCTAAAAGATGAGACTCAACTAATCAGGTGATTAACCTGGTCCTCTAGACCCGTCATACACAGATCAAAACACTTTGCTCTTTTTGCAGAGAAGAACAAACGTTTATGGAAGCAAAGAATTGCTACTATATTGATCAGTTATCACTCCTAGAGCAAACATTATATTCGAGTTTTCAGTAGACAATCTGCAAAGTAGTTTAATGATTGATCTTCCCAGTATCAGCTGAGATGGCTGGAAATTGTTCTGGAAGTCAGAGCCCATCTGTGAATGAAAGCCTTTGCCTTTTTGTGTTCCGGATAAACTTGAAATGGACCAGTCTCCTGGCGAATTCTAAGCGGAATAAGCCACTATATCTCAAAAACATCTCACAGAATGCATACAAGATGATATTGCCTCCTGCCTCAAAAAGTCATAAAATAGCATGTCTTTACTGATACTAATTTATCAAGGTAAGCTTTCCACAACACACTGATCCACCACTCAAAAGACAGAAAACACAAAATTTTTCTCCACATCAGGTCAGGTGAGCCTGTGCCCTCCCTGCATAATAACTGAGATATCTTACTACCAATGAGTCCTGAGCGAGGACAGTAGAACTCCACCACATGTTTCACAGAAATGTATCTAGTAAAACTGGTAATGTAATATTTTTTGTTACTACTAAACAAAGCTGTTTCTCTCATCAAAAAGATTTCAAAGCCTCTCTTTCTAGTCTCTAACTCTTTTTTGATGATAAGGTTGTCTTTAGACAACTTTCATTTGTATGAAGAGGAGAGAACTGTGACTTGATCTTTCTGGCCCTGACAAAAAGATCAGGAAACAGGAATGACAATATCAAATTCTGGTCCATTCTAGGCTCCAAACTCATTTGAAGATTCAACCCTGGAATCAAGCTCTTGATGGAAAACACCTTACTTCACAGTTCATCATGACCTTTTGGACTCTTAGATCAGTCATAAGGACAATTTCTAATTTCTACTGCAACTCAATTTTGAGCCATTAATGATTTGCTGAGTCAAGTCCAAGAACACAAAGTATCAGGGAAAGCACATTGAGGACCAGTGGCGTCATCAACCTCCTCAAAAGCTTACAACAGCCTAATTCTGTGGCAAGAAAGTAGTCACATTCTGCATTAATAGGAACTTTTACATTTCTTTTTCGTTTCCAGCTTCTTACTCCACATTCACTTCTTATTTCAAGCTAAAATCTTAGAGAAGGAAACAACAAAATCAATGAAAAAAAACCAAAGCAATATCCTGTTATAATATAATTAGGGTACTGTCTTTCTTAAGCAGTGTTTTTTCTTCTTCTTCTATCATATCACCCTTGGACAAAAAATTATTACAAAGTAAAAAAATAAAACATCTCCACATTTTTCCACAGAAAAATGATACTATAACATAAGTTCACTTAACAGAATTCTACTGATTTGCTAAAGTTTCAAACAGAGAACAGTACTGTATAATAGAAGGACAACTGCTGCCTTTTTTCCCTTCAGCTATGAAGAAACTAACTTATCTTTATTTTAAAGAATATTATGAAGGATACAATTTTAGGGAACAACTTTAAAGAATGTTGTTTATACCTATAAATGTACCCATAAATGTATGGGTACCTATATACCCATAGATCCCTTTATTTAGGAGGTAATAAACATTATCTGCCTAACATGTACCGAAAAAAAGAAAAAGAAACATGTTTAATACTAAGCAGGAGTGTGTCCACAAGAATTTGTCTTGGCAAAATAATGATTGACTTAGTAACTTCTATATTAAACAAAAGTACAGATATTTAAGTGGCATAAGACAGATACCTGTCCTTTTACATAAACATGCAATAATATACTTCTGGAATGGATACAATATTAAAAAAAAACTACAGAGCATATTAAAAGCCATTTCTTGCACTTTTTGAAATAAGAACATCTGTTGTCTGCCAAGACATAAAAAGCATACTAATATTGATTTCAGTAAGATTGTTTACAGATATGGTATTGTCTTTCTTTATAAATTGGTTTAAAATTACAGTCGATGCATTTAGTATTTTATAAGGAGATTAGCCTAGTACTAATATACCTGTGTAGTTGCTAGTTTGTTACCATTAGTTTGCTCTCAAATGATTGTATCAGGTTTATGGAAGGCATTGGTACATCACACACTACATAAATTTTTTAACTGCTGAGTATTATCAAGAGCTAAAATTCTGAGAATAATTACACAGAACATTAATGTAATCTTTTAAAATACATACTTAAAAAATCTCCATAGAAAGAACCCAGAATATATATGATATTTTGGTTTATTCTTCCATAAGGCTTTGATAACTCTGAAAAACAGCATATTGCAAAACAGTAAGGAAACACCCTGCTTTGTGCAGGTACTGCAGAACAGATGATAAAATTCTCACTTCATTATGGATTTCCTTCTCCACAACCTCCAGACTCAGGGTTTGGATACAAACAGAAAAATTCTATAGGAGGGTTTTTTGGTTTTGTGTTGTTGTTTGTGGTTTGGTGTTGGGGGTGTTTTTTTGGTGTTGTTTTTTTTTTTTTTTAATGTAGCAGTAAAAGGCTGACTTGATCAAATTAGAGATGTAAAATGCACTTTGAAGCCGCAAGGCCTTCCTAAAATAGCAGTTGTTTCCTGTGTAATCCACAGGGAGAACACTTCTGTCCCAAGCATGGAGTGTGTACGGTGGAAATTCACTGGGGCTACAGCCTGAAACAGCTCACTGGGAAGGCAATTCAGCCTGTGACAACCGCTGTAGCATGATGGCTACAACAGCGCTGCATAGCCTGTACAGAATTAGGGTGCCAGTAAGTGAACGTACTTAATTTCTCTGCTTGCTCTCGGGGGTCTGACACTTCTTCCCTCCTCACAGAGAAGCTGCGCTATCCTTAATTCAAGGGAACAGGACTTCTGTCAACATAGCATTTGCTTGGGAAGGATTTGGTCCTTATGCTGGTCCAGTTTATGCAGAATGTGACCGTGTCACAGACCAATCTCTGTTTTCTTGTCTTTAAGCAGGTAATATTTAAATTGGCTATGACATCTAGCATGATTAATACGACAGGATGATCACAGGTAACTGTCCTGCATCAACTACATGTACTCATAGAGCAGTAACATGCCACTTCCCACTGCCTCACCAGACTCACTTTCCTGACACTGTCAGGCTGCTCTCTCCCACAGACTGTGACGGTCATAACAGAGTCTCTCCTACAGAGACAAAGGGACAAATTGAACTCTGCAAACCCTAGGATGACATACTGAGAAAGTCCTGCCCAATCCCACCACTAGGCTAATCTGTAGTCCATCACCTCTGAACCTCGTCTTAAATTAAAAAAGTGGGTATGAGATTGCTTTAAACAGATTACTCTCATAGATCATCAGACCAGATACATTAAAATCTGTACAGACTTTAGCCTTACTAGCTTTAGCATGTTACCATTGTAAACATAAAAGCTAATCAGACATGTATCATAGGAAAGTGTGTTTGCTGGATAAGTATTATATGGTTTTAGGACACTGCTAAAGTTATTACCTTTCACATTGACTTGGTAATTTTCTAGATTTTCATTTGAAAGTTTTTAGAGAAAGTTTGCAGGTACATTCTTAGGCTAGGGAGGAGAAAAGCAGCATGCTTTGCAAGAAACTAGCTGGTCTAATTCCTGTCTGATTGATAGAATATTTTTATGCTGGCAAGGGTGATCTTGCAATATTAATTGTTAAGGTGCCTAGAGCCCTTGTATGTGCATCTTTTTTATTATTCAAATATTGAAATAAATAAATCATCTCACTTAAGCAACCAGCAGTTCAGTTTTGTTAGAATTCTTTCATTAATTTTGATGGTGCTGAACCCCAGATCCGTTAAAGACTCCAGAAGAATAAGTCAGTTGTAGTCTCTTGTAATTTCTAAATGTAAATACCTCAAATGTAAGAAATCAAAAGTTATCTAGATTTCTTTGGTTCATTGGGTTTTTAAATAACTAATGGTGTATTAAATGCTTCACTGCAGAAATCAGCACTTGGGCTTGGCTAAATAATAATTCAAAATTACAAGAACATGTATGTCGGCATACTAAGCTTCCATCCCAGAGGAGATATTTCAGAGAGGCTCAGAAATAAAACCCCACAAATGAAAAAAACCCAGCACAATGTCAAATATAATTACCAACACAATCTTAACAATAATGTTACAAGTGTGATATAATACTTTGGTAAATATACAAATTAGTAAACCCAAGGAGTTAAATGCTTTGATATATTTAAGATCAGGAGAAATGAACCATCACTATTTAATATCAACTTCAATTTTTAAATGCCAAGTTCCACTAAAAAGGGTAGGGCCTAGGGAACTTTAAATTTAAATGATTATGATGACTGGAAACAAAGGAAACAATAAACTTACGGATGTAAAAATGCCTCAAAAAAGCCAACTTACGCAGCAGCTTCTTGTTTTGACAACCCTTTGATATTCTTCGCCAAATAATCATCTATGCCATCTTTGTCTTTGATCAAATGAATCCTAAATTTAAATAAAAAAAAATTAAAAGAAACACTGTGAGGTGCTAACATAGACTTCAGCATGTATAATACATTAGCATTGCCAAGTAGAGCTAAATACTGAAATATTGACAAAGTAATATATCAGACATTCTATAAACACATACAAATATCTTTTTAATTTTTTGGTCTGTAGCTATCTCAAATCTTCATTTCTGAAATAAAACAAAGTTGGCATTAGCTTTCAAAGACTTGGTTAACTGATATTTCCATCTAATCAAGAAGAAATTGTGTAGTAGCAAAAGCAACACAAACTGATTAAGCTTTCTATATTTAAATTGTTTTCTAAACCAGAACTGTTAATTTTTGCACCATCAGTATGGACCACAGTGGTCGAATCTGTTTTGTATTTAACTTTTTTTAAATTAAAAAAAAAGAAAATAAAAAAAATCCAACCCAACTTAAAATGTTTTCCTTAGTGCAATGCAGACTTTAAATATTGCTCTCAGCTTTCCACAATTTGAGCAGCATATTGCAAAAGGTGGTCCACTAAGGGGGTAATCCAAAGGGCACTGAAATAAACAGCAAATTTCAGGATGCATGGATCTAATTTTAAAATTTGAACTGCACATCACTTCACTTTTCACTTGAGCCATCATCTCTTTGCATCTGCACTCTGACACACAAAAGATGGTTTGAGTTTTAAAGGGTAATATGCACTTACTGACCACAAAGTGTATTTAAATAGATTCTGATATCTCAACTGTAGAGGATATTATCTTTATAAAACTAATGTGAATTTATTTTTATTCTTCTTTAAAAGAGCATTAAGACTGTCTAGTTAATCACTCGAAGATAAAAGAAACCCAACATTAGTGTTCCACATAAATCTATTACTTTCTCTTTGTCTGTATTACACTGCTGTCTTTCATTACAGGGATGAGAGTAAATTCTTTTCATAATGTTAGCTAATATAAGTGTCATGCTCCTTATTGCTCTGAGAATACCAAAGACACTTCATGAAGTTCATTTAAATGAAAACAAAATAGCTAAGCAATGTAGAGATATTTTGACATGTCTGTATTTAAAACAGTGTAATAGTGAAAACTTCTGGCACAAATAGGGCATTTAAACTTGCTCCAGAATTTACTGCTACTGAGCTGCACCAGCAGAGGCTTATGCTTTCAAGCCGCACGTAACACAATCCATGTAAGTTGCTGTTGACCATGTGAAGTATACACCATATGGATATTTCCATATAATTTGACTTATAATAAATACCAATATTTAATCAGTATCAGA
This sequence comes from Apaloderma vittatum, assembly GCF_000703405.1. Lineage (NCBI taxonomy): Eukaryota > Metazoa > Chordata > Aves > Trogoniformes > Trogonidae > Apaloderma > Apaloderma vittatum. The sequence goes on from NW_009733345.1 coordinate 88,928, forward strand.
ATTTTCACGCCTAAATGGTCACAGTTTAGAAAGATACATAATGCCATTAGGAGAATGAAAATAAGGTAATTATTGCATATTTTAAACTGCTGTAAAACATATTTCAAGGTACAATAGGTTTATATGAGGTAATAGAAAACCTGAAAAATAGTATCTCTGGGTAATTAAATATGAAGTATTCAGTCCACCAAATAAAAAACTTTGGCTGTCAATTGTACTTTAAGACTGCACTTCAACAACAAATAGAGAATAAACTAGATACAGGAGGGAGGGGAAGGTCCAAATGCTCAAACTCAGAGAGTCAACTACAGCAAGTGAATTCCTAGGCATCCCTATCAGCTCGCTGCAATTTATTCTACACTGCAGCTAAATATAATCCCAAACTGCAATGAAGGAAAACCTGATGCCTTCTTATTATCTTCTCAAAGGTATTTTAATAAAACACAATCAGGGGAAAAGCCCTGAAAAGCCTTGAAAATCCTATACAATTTAAAATGTGACCTGGCTTATAGTCAAGGTATAAATTTCTGAGTTCTTATTGGTAACTCCAGCTTAAAGATAACTACAGCCAAGGGGAAAAACCCAAAAGCAACAATTTGCAAACCAATTACTATTTACATCAGCTCTGTAATACCCTGTATTGAACTAATGCAACTACAAACACAGTCATCCATCATAAAGAATTTAAGTTACTAAAACTACTAAATACTTAGCTCATCCTGGCTGTTATTATCAATGATGTTAATGTAAGACAGAAAAGACAGGCAGACGACAGACAGGAAAAAATACCCAGTAGAAAATTCCATCGACTCAGTTTTCGACATGTGGGATTATTAGTCTGGGACAGAGTAATAATTGAGAGAACAGTACTCACTGAGGGAGACAAAAATATATGGATACAAGTAACTAAGAGGAGAAATTAGTGCAACAGAAAGCCATGTAGGCATGTGCAAGAAGAAGATGGCTTGATCGTATTATGGCTCTGTGGTTAACTCTCAGTTATTAAATACAGAAAAAAGTTTTCCAAGTCAGTTTTATTCATGATATTTTGAAAGATGTGAAACTGGTTCATGCTTCAATGAAAAAAAAACCCAACCAAAAATCTTGGTTTTCATCCAAATAATTACATTTTCAATGACCTACATTCATGTCAATGCTAAATGGAAATAACTTCCTATGGCTCTTGAATGGGTTTTGAAAACTTACGGTGAAATATCTACGTTGAACAGAACACATTTCCTATTTCATTGTTTTTCCCTTTTAATTATGAAACTTTCCTAAGAGAGAATTTCATTACCCTGGATTTTTGTGGTTTTAAATATTGCAAAAAAGCAAACATAATTTGCCGCCTTGGCATAGCTGATTGAAGCTATTCGCTGTAAAAATGATGCTCTGATAGAAAGGAGGTACATACCTTGCAAAGTCTAATGAGGGGCAAACAGTCTGCTCTATGAACCTGGGATGCTCTCCTGGGCTTTGTAGGATGTCTTGAGGCAACACATTCATTTTAACTAAAATAAACAAACAAAACCAACATTACTTGAAAAAATGCCTTCACAGTGATGCACTTTCTTATCCTTGTGCTATTTCTCAGTCAATTTGTTTATTTCCAGTGCACTACGTGTAGAACCAGACTCCAGTTCCACACAAATCTTTTCAGGCCTCACCATTACTTCAGCAAAAAAAAGAAACGGTCATCATCTTACTTTCAATATTTTTTTCTCTTTCATTGGAGTGTTTTAGATTTGCACAGTGGCAAGTGACTCAGGAATCTTACTTGCATCTGATTCCCTATGCTTTCTCAAGCTATCTAGCTGCAAGTATTAATAGTATTTTAACTTAATACATAAGGTGGAGAAATGATTGAACGTGCAGTGCACAATGCAACAACAGGCACTGTATTAATGTTCAGAATAATACGTAATCATAATGGTAACAATACTTTGAATAAAAAATGTAAGCAATGATATACTTACAACACAGGGTTTTACTCAAAAGCCGAAAGCCTCACAGTTACATAAAATCGTCTAGCTTGTCATTTTGAAGTACATAAATGCTAATAGGACTTTTTTCTCATATAGAGCTACTGTATTTTTTTCCCAAGTATTCAGTCTACACTTCCTACCATTAAAGTTTCAGCTGCCAGTTCCTTTATTTTGCATGTCTGTGATCTGAGGACGTTAGCAGCAGGAGCACCCTTACTTTTAAATTTGGTTTAATGTAGGTATTGCATGCCCTGCTGGTAGGCCTCAAGGCACAAACTTTTAACAGGAATGGAAAAACGGAATCGAAAAACAGAATATAATGGGAAAGGAGGGGAAAATTTAACTATTTGCTTCATTTAGTGAAAGGAAATTTATTTTACAGGAAATAAATTGTACATATGAATCAACTTGATACTGAATGGTCGGTATCAAACTAGCAGATAGTTTATGCATTAGCCTTTCTGGGATCAAAAGCCATCTCATTGATGCAATATTTTGCTACAGTTATAGTGAAGTAATTGTTTTAATTGTGTTACTTAGAAGGGAATAACAAAGGCAATTTTAGGTCAAAAAGTTGAAAGGACACATTATTTCCCCTCAGTCATTCTTCTAGGGCTTAATACTAATGATAACATTTGTTGTAGAAAAAATATTTTTTATAAACAAACTACTCTACTTTTGGAGGCAGCAACATTTTACACAAGTGTGTTATGGAAAAAAAATCAATAGCATACAAACGTATGGGTAATTCATCACTATAAAAGATTATACTTATAGAGAATAACAGGTTTGTAACCAGAAGCAATATAAAGAAGGAAAAACCTCTTTTTAGGAAGATGCTATCCAGTGAGAAATAGTAATTAAACCTTGGAACAACAATATTGAAGCCTGTACAAGATGCAAAGCTTTCTACAGGCTTCTTAGTTTTGAGGTATTAGATGAGAAAAATGCCATGTCTTAATGGCAGCTGTTGAATTTAGCAAAGCAGGAAAGCTGATCATCTGCAGCTACGGGGCAGAAAAGGCAGGGCCAAGCAGCTGAAAGGAGACCCCAAGAGCTCTGCTAGAGCCGTTGCAACCATGAAAAGCTATAGATGAGTAGTTGGACTCTGCGGCCTGTCACAGGTCTCAGGCTCCAGGTTACACCCTCACGGGACCTGGCTGGAACATACAATAGCTCCTCGCTGACGCTACCAGCCCATAGAAATCAAGCACATGGTAAGAGCAGCTGGCGTGCACACAGGTCTCACACTAACATGAGGCACGTACACATACATTTTTCTAACTACTGCCCTGACTTCTATTTCAACCTCAAAGTCTGGCAATAAAAAGAAACTTATCTGCTTCATAATAATGTCCATTCAATTCCTGAGGTGGGAGGTTGCTTCCACAGTGCATGGTAAATTAGAGGTGATTTGCAACCACAGAGACACATGACAGAAGGTATCAGCAACACATCCTTCTGCAATGGGTGCTATTATGTGCACATTAATTTCGCTGCTGATCATTTAAAGATTGTTAAGCCCTTTACCTCTTACTCCTTTACTGTAAGGCCCAAGCCACATCTTAATTACTTAATCAAAGACCCACAGAATTCAGCAAAAGACAAGGCAGTGCAGCTTGTTTCTGAGGAAGTGCTGCATTTAATCACATGAATAAGGGAATCTCCCCATAGGCTGCAATCGCTCCAACATGCATTGAAGCCCCCAGTAAAAATCCAACTCATTGTAACAGCCTTTCTCAGCACGTTTGAGGAAACCTGGTCACTGCCCCTTAGCTCTTCCCACATATTTTCTGAAGCACCTCTAAACCTAACTGAAGGTTGGGGATATCCCAGAGAAGGAAGTCGCCAAAGAAGTAGTAACAGCCACATCCAGCCGCCTTCGCGGTTGCCTCTGCTGCTGTCTGGCACCTCGGGAAGTGAAGGGTGTGGCAGGACAGATCTACAGCCCAGCCTGCTTTATTACACCGAAATTAATTTAAAAAAAAACCAATCCCAATGAAATTTGAAAGTCTACAGCCACTGCGATACACGTACTTTGTTCCAAAGTAACCCGGAGGAGGCCCCAGCCCCAGCCAGCGCTCGGTTTCGATGTGCTCAACAGGTGTTCCTCCAGCGCGGAGAGGGCCGCCCTTCGCTGCCACCCGGCCCTCACCCACCACCGGACAGGTACCGTTTTGGCCTCCCTTCCACCTGTTAACCCGCCCCCGTACTCTACATACCCTCAAGCCTGGGCTCTGTCGCTGCTTCAGCCTCTTAGAAGAAATAATAAACACATATACTAACGTGTGAATTTAACTTCCCAGGGGAA